>NW_028186423.1:14371518-14403842 GCF_003343005.1 Rhea americana
GGAGCCGGGTTCGCGCCCGCGCCCCGCGGGGAGGCGGCGGGAGCCTCCTCGGGGCGTCGCGTGTCACCAATATCGACAGCTGGGGAAGGGGAGGAGGAAAAATGTTCGAGTAAAAAAAAAAAAATAAATATATATATATATATATATGCATATATATTTCTCTAAAAGCTGCGAGTGCGGAGCCGCGTTGTTGACGGGAGAGGTCTGTCCCYGGGCCCGTTCACTCACGGGAGAGGTGTCGGATGCCTGCTGTTGCATGTTCTTCTTGCCYTGAAGGGCGACAAGGTCCGCGTAGCGACCTTGCAGACCGGTGATGTGGAAGGAGGTGCCGCCTTTCTAAGAGCGCGGGCCCAGAAAATAATAATCGTTTCAACGTCAGCGCTGGGAACAGAGTTCAGACCTAGGCAAGTGGAAGCGAGAGGTGAGAAGCAGCCTGGTCAYCCAGGAGAGGCTGCTGGTGTGAGAACCGCAGCAGTTAGCAGGCCAAAGAAACCCCTTACGCTGCCTTCAGCTTAAATGTTCATGTGTATTGCTGCATTTGTCTGGGCCCCGGGTAAACTGGCTATTGAATGAAAATGAGGCAGTTTTATCTCACTAAACATAGTGAATATCCAAAAAAATAGGCATCTGACTAAGCTCGTAAGTGGGGCTTTTTGTATAGTCAATAAACAAAGGCAGATGTTTCAAGGAAACCGTKCACTCTACCCATCTCAAGATGGGATGGATGGGCAACTCTAGAGCTGCCTGCTTGTTTTTCTCTGCTGCAGGAGCAAGTTTACATAATCAGATTTCACAGCAACTTTAGTCTTCACCAATCTGTCAGTGTATGAGCATCCTGAAGTCATATCTTGTGTGGAGCAAGGATAAAAGCAGAGGGATTACTAGAGAGTATGGGTGAAAGAAGGCAAGATGATGTGTACAAGCAAGAAGACAACATCTGGCTGTGTCTTGGCATGGGAAGCCTGCCAGGATTCATCACCAGCATCTTCCTGCCTCTTGGAACCAAGAACAGAGCATCAGTAGTTATATTCTTCCAGAAAATCTCAACCTTGCCTCTTTGCATTTGTAACATAGCAAGAGATACATGATTACAGCCCTTATTTACAATTTTCCTCACTACTGAGAAGAACTTTACTACAGCAGAGAGGATGTTGAGAAATACATTCTCCAAGATAGCTGAGCAAGAGCTGGCGGAGGACATAACTGCCTGTGCACAATTATTTGTGCCTTGATTACCACCTTCAGAGCTGAAGTTGGTTGAAATCTGGAGAATCAAAGTCAGCCAAACAAACTGCCAGTTTAGTAGGTACTATATACAAGCTATACTTTGATTTCCTTGCGTAGTGGTGAGTGAGTGACATCTGATCTTCTCTTCCAGTAATAGACAGAAAATCTCCAGAGGCTGCAATTCTCCAGAGACATTTCTATGGATGGACATTTGAAAAGTCATAAAGCTGTGGCATTTTGTTGCCATTGAAAGATGGTCAACCAGTGCTGAAAGGTACATCTGCAAAGGCAGAACAATGGACTAAGGCTGCCGTGACTRTCAACTGCCATGAGTCCTGTGGTCCTCACCTGTCATCTGAAGGGGACCTTTGGAGTACATGGTGTTCTTGCATTTCTTTCTATGAATACTAGAGTTTAAGGAGAAACTTTCAGTTTTCACCCAGATTTGAAATGAAGGTGTATCTGAGGCRTGCATTTGGACCCAGGAAGTTGGAGGTGCCTGGAAGTTTCTTAATATAGAAGTAAATTAACTCTCCTTGAACATGTAAAAAGGATCACTTAGCTTGGGATTCAGAATGCTCTTTGAAGGGCCAGGCACCCAGAAATTAGGTACTACGATAAGAATCTAAATGTTTTTTCTGTTCCTTAATCCTGTAGTAAAACCAGTAGCCAATGGAAGTAATTCAGGCAAACAACACTAATAGTACTGCATCAGTCTATGTAATTCTCATCTTTATAACTAATTTTGATCCTTGTATACATGACAGCCAACAAAAAAACACAGTCTCTAAGTCTCCTCCACATAAAATACGATTTCTAATAGCCCCTTTGGCTGTAAAAATCTCATAAGTTCCTCAAAGCAGTATATATGTTTTCATATATAATAGCTCTAGATTTGTTTTGTGTCTAACAATTTGCAACAGTCTTTACTGAACTCAACTTAGTGACATGTGATTTCTAAAGATAATGGATTATATTTACTCACATCTTTATATACGCGCTTACGTGAGGGCTGAATGTTGCTGTTATCCTTGCCAACAAGACAGGCATTTCAATCCCTTTTGAGATTTCTGATTTTTTTTTCTGATCATGTGATTCCTTTCTAAAGCCATTAGAATTTTGCTCATAACTAATCTTTGTCAATGTATTTTAAGTATTGAAGATTTTTCTTTGGAAGCTGACATTTTCTTGAATATCATTTTTTTAACTCAGATTTTTAAATTTTAAAAACAAAATATACTTGTAGAAGAGAGTAACTTTTGGGTGCCTTCATCTTTTTACCAAACTTCTTCTGCCTTTGTCAGTCACTGTTTATGTCATACATAAGATGTTCATTCTTTTTGATTTTTTTCTGTTTTAAGCGAGTTTAATTTTTTGAAAGGTGTCAGAGTGGTCTATGGCATTCTGAAATTCTCCAGTCTGATCTGCAAATACTTCACCTTTTTTTTTATTTAGGAGAGAGAGATGACATTTGCAATCTGATTTAAACTTTAATTTCTGGTTGTAGCTCTGTTGAATGTGAGTTTAATTTTGTATCATGGATGTTCCAGGCCTACAGGGGCACCTAATATCTCCCAGAATTTCAAAGGAGTGAAAACATTAAGCATTGTGGACATAGTTACAGATTGGATGAATCTAAATGCATGATCTGGAGATTGTGGCTTCCATGTCCTTGCAATATACCTCCTATGGCCCCTAATATCAGAGCATTGGTTAAGAYAGCAGCTGTTTGTGGAAGGTGATGACAGGGTCAGTGGAACTGGGTGGCATCTGAATGTCTTCAGGGAAAAAATATGTTTTTGTGTGTTGTTCAGATTTGTATTTTGTACTTTCAGTTTACGTTCTGCTGTTAGATACTTGTGGCCCATCTGTAGATGTATGCCTTTGCACTGTGTAAAAGAGGCCAAATGCATAGGGGCCCAGATTTTTTCCATATAATTTAAGCTCCTGAGACAATCAAGGCACCATATGTTAATGTAGAGAAGGAGAGGCTACTAGAGGACAATCCTGATCTTAGATGAACTGCATCACCTTCTGATAGTCCTCATCTACTGTATAGTGAGTTTCATCTTGAGAGGCATCACTATGAGCTTTGAAGAGGTTGTTATGGAACTGATCTAGACCTGAAGAGTCACCCTTCCATCCTTCACCGATAGCAAATGCTTCAAAAGTTCCTGAGCATCTGAAAGCTGAGGCATTAGTATAACTTTTCACGTAAACATAATTACTAGTGCTTCAGCAGAACAGCAGATCAGCTTTATATTACCCTTACTTGATCATGCTTCAGAGAGATCAGCGCTTTTATGAATGCTCGGTCCTTTGCTTTTTTACTGTTGACTCCTGCATAGTGACTTGAGTCAAACTGAACCATTGCCACTTAAAAACTGGGACCTGTYGGAGCACATGATCTGTAAGACCTGAATGTTTCCCTCCAATTCTGAAAGTACAAGTATTTGAATCATGAAATATGCTGTGGATATTAGAGGACATTTCCATGAGAATGGTATTTCTGTGTGACAGAATTAAGTTACGGGATTGTATATCACTCCTGTTTATCTGTTGCTGCTGGAAAAAAGATAGGTGATACCGCTAGAGAAAGGTTTTGGCAGAATGTCACTAGCCAGACAGTTCTGAAGCCAGGTTTTCTGTCCCTTTGTCTATCTTATATGTGTGCTGAGATGGGTAAAACAAGTGTACAAAGAGCATTCTCAGGGCTTGGGAGTGCAAAAGCATTTATAATCTGTCTTTCCATAAAATCTGCTAAGGTTGTTGTATTTTGTTCCTTTACCTTATTTACAGGCACAAAATTAATCCAGTGCATTTATATTTTTAGGATCAACAGTTGTTTTTTGGGGGGGTACTTCCATATTTAAGATTTCCAGACTAATATATTAGTGTATACTTTTGCAAGTATATACTTTCCCTCCTCAATTTTCTTGTATGTAAGTTAGGGTCATTAGGGAGGGTCACCTTCATAAATCATTCAGTCACTATCCATGGCTGAAAAACTCTCTGTAAGTTTTTATTTTTGTTGACACTGATTTATACCTAGAGATTCTTAATCTTCTAGACATCTGAACCATAAGTGTTTGAAGTTGATGCATGTGGTATTTAGCCTGAGTTTGCAAGTCATACAACTGAGTATTACTTTCTAAARCAGATATTAACGCTTTTAAACAGGTTTTCTTGAAAGCCAAGGTCAGATAAGTTTTTGGAGTCAAAATCAGATGGATATACTCTCTGTGTTTTTTGTTGTTTGTTTAAATGTAGAGATATTAGTAGTTGTGGATATTTCACAATGTTCATCACACTTCTGAAGTCATATTACACTCCAAAACTGTTTTGTACGTCTCTAAATGTGTACATCTCATAAAAGTATAAAATGCCATGAAGTGGGTCAGTTTTGCAATATAGGATGCTCATGTTGTAGAACCTCATTAGTTTGCACTAATGAGGGGACAGCTTGTTTTGGATTGTGCCACTTTGCCATTGGCTGCGAAATTAAGCTTACTGCGGCTTGTGCCTATGGGAAGGATGACTGAARAGGGCTCAGGGTGTAATTAATACCTCCTTCACAAGATGAGGTGGAGCAGGAAAGGAAAGACAAAGCTCATAACTCTGCCTCTATGACTCCATCTTCTGGAAGTCATCTTAGTACAATCAACAAGTAGCAACTGTGTCATTCCTGTCCTCTGTGCAAGCAAACAATTTCAGGGCAGGTTCACGCCTGGATTTGTGCCTGCACGTGAGGCTGGCAGCCACCAGTGCTGCCCTCAGGCAAAGTGCTGTGATGGAGGTGTCCATGAGGCCACAGGCCCTGGCGGGAACACAGTGGCTCTTCAAGGCTGGACAGAGCCATAACACTGATGACAGCACAGCAGCATTGGGCCCCATGCCCTGGAGTGTGGGACTGCTGTGTGTGGGGGGGGATTTACCGCAAGGGGAGAGAGGCTGGCTTTCTAATAAACTCCATCCCTAGTGTTATTTCCAAACTCTACCCACTCATTGCATGCATCATGTACCAGCTAAAGCTCTAACTCATTTTTGGCCATAAGGCTACAGTTTTAGGCCGTATTGCACAGCACATGTATGAGGACTATTTGACAAATTTTGTCAGATTTTCTATATGTATTGTGTAGTGTATACAGATATACAAACCTATGCAGAAATAGAAGACATGATATTTTTTAATTTCAGATGTTAGCAGGTATACACAAACCATGGCGAAGCAAGCAGGATTTTAATTTTGCCTATCCTGCTATGCAATATGCCCATCCTACCTTCCTGCTGAATTGGAAAACTCCGAGAAAAATGTTTTTTCCAAGCCAGCATTTGTGTGGATTGCATGACACTTGAATAAAGACATTCCTGAGTCATGGTGTGAACCCTGTTCTGCCTCTGAGCTACCTCAGCTGTCTAAGATGATAATCAAACTTGTAAATGAAATAATAATCACAGATGACAAATTGTACATGAATCCATCCAAATGTATCCATTTATTTTGAAACCAGTAATTTACTTTTAATTATAAATGAAGTTAAATAATCATTTCAATTAAAACTACACGCCTACCATTTTTAAAGATGGCTCAGCATTGCCCTATAACTGGTCTGACAAAGGCAGCTCCTTACAGCTCTGTATTCAGTGCATTGGAAACACTACCCAAGAATTTTAAGATATTTTCTAACATATTTGAGGTGAGAGTTGTATAATTTACAATATCTATTATACTCCACAATAGACTAWGATATGCAGAATCAGGTATAGTGAAACAGTGCAGTCATGGATGTATGAGTTCTTCCTAGAGCAATATAGAACGAAATTGCTGCTGAGAGGGTGATACTAGCTGTTTTTTATTTCTATTAGCTATTTTTTGAGGAAGGGCCAGTTACCGGGTTTATGGATTAGCCAGTGAAAAAGGAAATAATTTTGGCAATAAAAAGGTTATTTAAATATTCTTTGTGAGCAATTTGTTTGATATATGATATTATTTTACTGTTTTCATATTTCTACCACAGAGATCAGAATTTCTGTAACTAGTTGGATTATTATTACGGCAGTAATACAAATATTGAAAAAGTGCTATCATCCAATATACAAGAAAACTTTATATTTTTCAGCTGTCTGATCTTGGAAAAGACTTTCGGGAAGTTTAGAAATAAAATATATTTTTGTAATCATTTCAGTTTCCATTTGAAAGAACTTTTTTTTGGTCTTTAATGAAGCTGAAAAAAAATAGTACTTCACATTTTTATTCTCTCTTCACATTTTTATTCTTCACATTTTTATTTATGGATTCTCTCTGTTGTGCACGGGCCTCAGCCTTTATGCCTGCAGTTAGGATTTGTTTAGGTTAATACTGCTAGAATGCCAGAAGAGGGAGCACAGACATTGTTTCTTGTTGGCTATGCTATAGGGGGTTACTTTGATTATTTATCAGAGAAAAATATGTGAATTTATTTTTAGAAGAGACATTCTAGAAGACTTTTTTTTTCCTCATCGTTTTTGTATAATTTAATGAATGCAAAATTAAGAACTGGATGTTTGCAAGAATCTCAGAAAAAAAAATGGCATAAAATCTGTTTGCAGTTTTATGAGTAGCTAGTAATACTATTCAAAATGAAAGACTCCCATTCGTAAAAGCTTTTAGAGTTATTTTTTACATTTGCTTACACAGTCACTGAGAAATGTGAAGCTTATCAAGATAAAACTATTAGAAATATTTGATTCACTTCAGTCTCATATTAGAAAGTATTTTTAAGCATGTTACAAAGCCTTTCTGTGGTGAGCTGTGTAATATGTGTGTACTTTGACTACAATAATTTTCCAATGTACTTGTATTAAAAATATTATTTTAAGGACACTAAAAGTGTATGAAATTTCTTCCAACTTTTTAATAGTAAATGTTATTCTCTTCCATGCTACTTAGTTGTTCCTGTCTTTGTAGAGAAAGACAGCAGAAAATAGGTTGTGACTAATTACACTCTAATGATAATTTCTACTGCTTAGCCTATTTAACCTAGGACAGTCACATTGTTTTCCTATGACAAGAGTTACATGAAGYTTTTTTAAAGATTCTCCAGTTAAAATTAAAATGTGTCATCTATGTGATGCTTTTGAGCTACTGAAAAAAGATTCATATTTATGCCTTTGCTTATGCTTTATTTTAGTAAATAAAAGTAGACTTTTATTTACTAAAGCCTACTACAGATATTTTTCAGCTACTGCTAATTACAATTTTTTGTTTGTCTGCAAGCTGTTTTATTTTGAATGAGACTGACACTTCTAATGATTTTTTTAAAGAAAATAAATTTTAAATTCCTAACAAACAGAGATTCTGGTATGATCTAATTAAATATTGTGATACAGTATAYAAAAACACATAAAGTCTTCAAATTAGCCACGTGCAGCAAGATAAGGGCTCTGGCATTATTTAATTATTTGAATGTGGTTTGTGGAAGTGGGACCTAGGATCATCTGTGGATTACGCTTTCCAAGAGTGTGTGTTTGTGAGGTATATTTGGCACTATGATCTTGGTCTTGTCCTACTGTATAAGCATTGTTAAATACTGCTCTTATTTCAACTTCTCTAGCTCTTTTACTACACGCTTTGGGTGAAATTTCAACTCGTTCAGTCAGTGGAAGCTTTACAAATATTGGCCTCACTGAAGTACAGGTAAATTCAGCAACAGATTTAAAAGAAAGTAGGATTTCACTCTCTGGCTTTTCTTCTTACTTTCTTTCATGTCAGCTTCTGTGCTTTGAATAGTGCCATACAAGTTCCTTCAACTCTTCTTCTAAAGTCCATGATGTTATTTACAGAACTTCTATTGACGGTCAGATAATTAATGATGTTTATTTGTATTTGAAGTTAGTCATATCATATATCATATTGGCTAAATTTGAACTTCAGCTCCCAAAGGTAGTAAGCCAGGAATACTCCACAAATAGAACTATTTTGGTTGGCGTGAAAATAAGATAGGGAGAGCATTTCTCACACTGGATGTGGTAGATGATATTGAATGGATTCTGCTTTGAGAACGTATTTCTCAACACTTTAGGATGGTTCAGGTTCACAAATCCTTTCTGCCAGTTTATGCCTACCACATTTCTGTTGAAGCCAAAGGAACCATAGCATGCAGGATTTTTTTATTATTATTATTATTATTTTTTTTTTTTTGTCCATACTGAAGATAGAGCTACTGCAGTAGAGTGATTGGATTTGGTTGAAAATTCCCAAATTTTACAATATGCATAGAAAGGCAAGGGGAAAGGAAGGAGGAAGAGGAAAAAGAAGCAGAAAAGAAACGGAAGAGGAACAACCTGACCTGATCTGATCTACAACATTTTTTGTTTCTAACTTATATTAGCAAAATTCTCTTTTTTCTTTTTCTTCACCATGTTTCAGTGTTGGCCTATCATGTCCTTCAGTATGTAGTGTAATGGGGGTGGTGGAGAACTCTTACAAAACCCTTCTCWTTTCCCGCTAGAGGGCTCTCCCAAAATACTCATAGGAGATGGCTTCAGTGACAGAGACTCTTCACCTCTAAACAGGCACTCCAATAACAGTACAAAGGGCATAGTAGCAACTAGGTCAGTATCAAATGAAATCAAATCTAATGTATCCCAGGTTTTGCAAAAAAAATAGATTGATAATATCTTTATAGGTAGTTTATCATTTTGTTTAGTTTATATGTGCCTACAGTTTTATATAGATAGATTTTTTTATGTAGATAAATATTTTCTGGAGGGTAACTCAGCAAAACATACGTATTCTGAGCTGTGAAGCTGACAGAATTTCAGATGTATAAGTTTTGGAAATGTAAAAAATAAATACAATTTGTACACAAGTATTTGACATCTTTGCCACCCGTAGTAGTAAGTTCAGAAAGTAGGTGACTCAAGAAAAGTTGAATATATTACAGGTCTGAAACTAAACACTTGCATCAGTGCTCAGTAAATATGTAGATCAACTAAAAATAGAAATACCCTCATCAGCAAAGGGTATCCATGAGGGAATGATGTTTCCTATAAATATACTAAGATACATGTAGATTAGTTTAATCTAATGAAGGAGATGTAAACAAACTGAAGGCCAGAGCTCTAAATGGAGGAAGTAGGAGGAATAGAAAACGTTCAAGGGAAACTAATGTACTAGCTAAAATCCTTAATTTCATGCCATAAAAAAAAAAAAAAAAAAAAAAAAAAGTTTGCTATTAATATCTGGCAACCATTACATTAAGAACTTGTAAAATACTATCCCCAACGAAGTCACTCAGTTTTACCAAGAAGTTCAACAGGGCAAGGTTTTCTTTATACATACCTTTTTCAAAATTCAGCCTATGATTTTGAGTATATAAATTTTAATCATTTATATGGACATACCTGAAAAAGCACATGTTTTCAGAAGATGGTTGCTTAACATTTTCTGATTAGTATTTTCTCAAAACCAGGCATGCTTATAACAACAAAGGGAATTGTAAATAACTACTAATCTATTTTTAACTATTTTATTCTTTTTTTAATTTATTTTTAGAAGTAAAACCCACCCAAGCAAACAAAGCCATGCAATGGGCAACACATTTAAATAAAAATGAAAAATCACTATTAATGTTTGGAAGAAGAGTTCAAATTGGAAAACTGGTCACATACTTTTTTGGTTGTGTTTGCCTAGCTGCATATGACATTAGAAAAATATACCTACGATAAACTGATCACCAAAAAACAATTTACTGGTATACTATTAACCTGGTAAATAATCAACATGTGGGGGAAAAAATCCTGTTTTGAGGGATCTGAAAGGATGTCATGCAGAAAAATAAAAAATATCAGAATTTTTAAAAGTATTGATGAGGATGATAATAGGGATAAAAATATTAATGACTGCAGTTTACAATAGAACTTCAGCAGAAGTAATTCCTATAAATTTATATGTCATAAAGGGGTGCATACTAGACACACAATCAGGTAATTTCAAAGGAAATAGTAAACTTCGTAAGCTCAGGAATAAGTTTCCTTCAATATTTGTTATAGTCTCTCTGATTTAAACAACACTGTTCCTCATTATTTGTCCAAAGTGAATGAGGGATGTGAAAAGCCCTTGGATAAATGGAGTGTCAAATTATGAGGGCAAGGGGAATACCCAAATTAGCTGACTGAAGGGTTCTCGACTGTGCAATGCAAGGAAAATACCAGCTGGCTTTGAAGGCCAGCCAGATTTAAGTGGGTTAAATTAGTTCAAGTATGGTCCCTTTTAAGTCAGTCTGTATTTGGAGTCATCTGGCAGTCTTAGCTAAGGGTATAAAGTAACTTCAGAGAAGGTAATCTATTTTTTTTTTAATCAAAAGTTATAAAGCTAAACTATAGCTAAAATATACAATGATTACTCTTTTCCTCCTCCCCCCCCCCCCCCCCCCCCCCCCCCCCCAAATAGCCGTTCTGATAATAAAAGTAAAGTAATAGCATCTTAGGGTTTAACACCACTACAAAAATGTGCGGGTATTTTTATTTTTTATTTATTGGTTTTCTCTAAGGTATAATCCAAGCATATTGGATTATTTTGATAGTTAAGTTCCTCTGAAGAATGATGACTAGAAAGGAAAATAAAAGACATCTGTGCAGCTATAAAATGAAAAGTTGCTTGGCCAGATAGATATTCTTTCTACACTTGGCCTTTTTCACTGTGAATTTGGCATTTCCTGAATGTTAAAGGTCATATTTCTGGTATTTATTTCTCTCCAAATGTGTGTTTTGTTCTGTACCAATACATAGAAAGTAGCCCTGTTCATGCAGGTCCATAGAGTCATCTCAGATGTTATCCAAACAGGAAGCTACATATGATACTTTGAGGCATACATGAAGGAGTAAAGCAGAAGGCCATCTTAGACAAAAAAAATGTATTAAAAATTTATTTTAAGAAGTGATTTGAATGAGGAGGGAGGATTATTGTTTTATAGCAAGCTACAAGCAGTTCCAAAAATTTACAGCATCATCTGTAATACAAACATACATATACTTTTCATAGTACTTGATAATACAGTTACATTTTGCTGATTGCTTTACAGCTGTGCTCTGTCAAAAAGCAGCAAGAATGAGCCCACGGGTTCCACAAAAGAAGGGGAGCTGGAAGCAGAGGGTGACAGTGAGGCTCACAAGGCCGTGCCTCACCATCAGGGGCGCAGTCCCACCGTGCCCAAACAAGAACAACAAAGTTGGGCCGGTGACAGTGACCAGGGTTAGAAAACAAGGCAGGTCAATAGGCATGTCCATAGTGATAAGGCAGGTCCAAGGTCAAGCTGGAAGTCAAATCAATGAGTAAAGATCATGTCCGTAAGTATAATCAGGGTCAGCCTCAACTCAGCGATCTCCAGGCAAGTCCATAGTGATGAGGCAGCTCCAAGATCAGGGTCCTGCCCTGATGAAGTGGCGCAAAAAAAAGATTTTTGTAGCTATTCAAGGAAAGGATATAGATACATTGTGGTGTCTTCGTTATTAGCCAATGTTTCAGCTCAAGGATTGAAGCATTGCTGTTGCCAGCAACATGGCTACATGCTACATTGCTCTTTCTCTTCTTAATTGTTTCCATTTTTTAATAGCTACAAATTCCAGCTGACTGAGTGCTTTGTCAGACAGAATGCCAATACATAGTTAAAGATTGCAGTGGAAAAGTTTACAAGCTAAACAGAAAATACAAGTATTATTAGCCTCACTTTTCAGATAAGGAGCAGAACCTTCTTGAAGCTGTACAAGAAGGCTTTTTGGCAGAAATGGGACTTGAACCCAGACCCAGTTTAATGGTTTATGTGCAAGACCAGGCTTCTGTCCTTCACTTGGCTGACTGGGCCAGGTTCTCTGGTAATGCCATCCAATTGCATTTTCCCAGCTGGAAGCTCCCATGACCCTGAACCGCTATTGGCAATGGAGAGTTTCTTTGCTTTGACCAAACTGTAGGAAGCATTTCTGCTATTTGAGCAGCTTGTGACTGCACCAGTCATGTTTATATTACCAAACACAGGAATATTTTCACATTTCTTAGGCCAGATGTGCAGCCAGCTGTGAGAAACCAGCACATACTGGCATCCRTATCTACTCTTAGGCTCTTATTTCTGAGGAGAAGAAAGAGGTATTGAGGCTAGACAAAAACCAGAGAGCCGTAGTTGCCTCTATGTCTGTTCTATCAGGAGTTCAAGACCCCACAGCATGACCACAGTCAGTCAGTCTAGACATAGACAAAGAGACTTAACATAGTTGCTTAAGTCTTATCCTAAACAGAGATACTTTCTGAATTGAGGCATTTCCTGCGATCACTTAACTCTCAAATCCTTTTCTTTATTTTTCCCCTCCTTTACCATATAGCATTTTTCTGCTGCACACACTGAAAATGTCAATACAGAACACTTAGATTTCTATTTCTATTGAGGCTTTTGCCTCAAATTTCTCTGAGAAAATGCTATGGTTATTTTGTGGATCCATCGCTGTGCATCCTGAAAGAAGGTCTAGCTGTCAAGTGAATCTATTGCATGGGTTGGATATCATATTCTGGTAGTGTTTACTGTTTTAGCTTGAATAACAACATTGCTTTGTAGTTTGGTTTTATTGTAAGTATACACAGTGAACCTTCAATTACATGCAAATTGAATAGCTGATTTGTGTAATAGCTGTGTATAATAGAGCCTTCTAAATGGTAAAAAGAAAAAAATCACACACCTTGCATCTTAACACTATATACTAAAATTCCAGATGTGAGAACAGATGCTGACTTACTATCTGCGATCCAAAATAGTTCTGGATCTCTTATAGATTGTTTTGTATAGTAATACTACCATGTAGATGTTAAAAACTAAGCCGATTATGAAATGGTTTATGACTTATTGAAGTTGTAATTACTAATCCTCAGATTAGCCTATGAGATGGGTAAGTACATGTGATGTAAATTAGATCTAACCTTTTACAAATTCTTAAGGATACTATAGAATGATAATACAAAGTACAGCAAGTAGTTTAAGTAATAGTAGATTAAATGCATACACATTATATATATGTATTGATCACTCTTACAATTTTAAAGTGTCTAGAGATCCCAACTGACACTATGGGCTCTGAACAAATGCATTGTGTGTGACAATTCATGCCATTTAATGCATCCTTCATCCTGGGTTTAAGAAGCCATTTCAGTATGTGCAACTGAAATCACTGAACTTAAGCTCTTCCTGTTCTGGAAGGTAACAGGTTCTAAATCCCTTAGTGCAGGAATGCTGACCAGCATTCTGCACAACCACCTACTGCCTTTGCAGTCTTGTGGCACCTATATATTTCATGAGATTAAGCAAAAATACCCTCAGTTTTGTGTCCCATCCATGATAAACAAAGGATTCACTGCTGCTTTTCCTCACTAAGTACTGAAAGGGCTCAGTGGATAAAATAACCATTTTGGTTTAATTAAAGAAAGGGCAAGGATGTGTGCTCTGCAGATRTAGAAACAACTGAGCTGGCATGTATTTTAGAAGACATTAGATCCAAAGAAAGTCAGGCCCTGTCAGCATAAAATTCATTGACTATAACTCAATAAGAAACTTATGTTTTTTTTGTTTTTTTTTTCCCCCTTTTTTTCACTCTGGTCGGAATTTAGGTACCTAAATAAACTTTTATTTAACTACATCTTTAGTACTTCAGTAATCAAAAACACTTTTSCTAATGAAGCATACTTAGTTACCTAAAACTACACTAATGTAGGTGCTACACAATGCTCCTTTTTGACATACCATGCTTTACTCCTAGCTTGCCTTTGACTGAAATATGTTGTACATTAAGAAGAGTTATGATTCAAAATACCTAGCTTTACGTCTGTTGTGCCAACAAGAAAAATGTGGGGCTGTAATAAGGAAAATATGGAGACATTGCTCAATGGGATGCATGATTTAGTAACTGCGGAGACAGATAAACTTAGGTGCTCAATACCTTCTTTGCTTTAGCTTTCACTAATGAGGCCTCTGTGCTTAGAGACAGAGTTCAAGGAGGAGAGAAACTACCAGCTGTGAATGAGGACCAAGGAAGGGATTACTTGAAAGGACTCACTCCAAACAGATACGTATGACCKGATGGGCTGTTATCTGTAGGTGCTGAGAAAGCTGGATGATGTCCTTGGAAGGTAGCTCTCTACCATTTTTAAAAAGCCATGGAGATCAGAGGAGACCCTTGATGAGTGGAGAAAGACAAATGTTGTCAAAAAATCTGAGAGGATAATCTGGGCAGCTACAAGCCTGTCAGTCTCACTTCACTCCCTGAGAAAATCATGGAACAAGTTATCTAGGAACACATTTGCAGGCAAAGAAAGGAAGACATGGTATTGAGAACAACCTGCRTGGATTTACCAAGGGCAAATCAAGGCTGACTCGTCTGATTGCCTTCTRTGATAAAATACTTGGAGCTACGAATGAGGGGAGAGTAATGGATATCATTTGCCTTGATGTTAGTAATAATATTCCTTCATAATATTCTTGTATTTATGTTAGGACTTTACAATGTAGATGGATGAACAACCAGATTGGTCAAAAACTGGTTGGAGAGACAGGCTCAGAAGCTAATTCTGCTTAAAGGCCAGTAACCAGCAGGGGTCTATACCAGGACCTATTCTGTTTAAYATCTTTATCAGTGATTTGGAGGAAGTGGCAGTGCACTTTCAGCGAGTTTTCAGATGACATCAAATTGGGGGAACTGCTTGATGTGCTAAGGTCAAGGCTGCCAATCAGAGGGACTTAGACAGGCTTGAGGAATGAGCCAACAGAAACATCATGAAATTCAACAAGGAGGAATGCAAAGTCCTGTCCCTGGGAAGGAAGACACCCCCTGGCAGTGATACAGGTGACTGATTGGCTGGAGAGCAGCTACATGGAAAATGCCCTGYGTTCCCCTGGGTACAGCAAGCTGAACATGGACCACCAGTGCACCCAGTCAGCAAAGATGGCCAGAAGCTCCCAGAGCTGTGTGTGCCCTGTAGTCAGCACTTGTTAGGCTACATGTCTAATACTGCATCCAGTGTTGGGCCCCCAGTACAAAAAGACATTGATAAACTGAGGCGAGTCAGGGGAGGGCTACCAGGATAGTCGGAGSTCTTGCCCTCTGACAAGGAGAGGCTGAAGGACCAGGGCTGGCTTAGCCTGGGGAAGAGTTGACTGTGGTGGCACCTCAGAACAGCCCCAGTACCTATGGAGAAAACATCAAGGAAATGGAGCCAGGCTCTTCACAGCAGTGCATGSCGGGAGAATGAGAGGCAATGGATGCAAAATGAAACAGGCTGGATATAAGGAAGATTTTTTTCCTCATGAGGACATTCAAGCAGCGGAGCAGATTGTCCAGAGATGTTGTGCGGTCTCTGTCCATAGATGTTTTCAAGACCTGACTGAATAAAGCCCTGAGCAACCTGGTCTGACTTCAGAGCTGGCCCTGCTTTGAGCAGGAGGTTGGACTAGAGACATCCTCTGATCTCTTCTCATCTGAACTGTCTTGTGAATCTATGATCTATTTTGCTTACTAGTCACTTTGTGGTTAACAATATTTCTAGGATGTGATTGATTTGACCTATTATAAGTATTTGTTTTAACTGAGATGAATGATGCCATAAAACTGCCTATTTTTTCACTTGCTATGAAGATAGTCCAGGCAGCTAACTCAGATCACCATGCCATGTCTAAAATTAGGTCAGGCAAATGCTGTACTGGGTGTCTGTGCTCAGCTCCCTGAAGGACCTGGTTCAATACCAGGGAGAGCAAGGACGAAGTTCTTTTGTACTTCTTTTGCCATAGCAGCTAGAACACTTGCTAGAGCACAGATAGCAGAAAAATAACTGAAATCTAGACCCTTTATGCAGGGACAGGTCTCCCTTTTCCTCAGTAAATGCTCAGCTACTGCTGACATATAACTAGCTTGTCTCAACACCAGTAAAACTATAAATAGCTCATTTAAGTTCTCCTGCTGGAACTCCCTCTATTCATAGCAAATGGCTATGTTTTGATTTTGAACTTAAATTGTTAAAAAAAAAAAAAAAAAAAAAAAAAAAGCCTTTTTAAATTTATAAACAGATTACATACCATTCATGCTACCATGGTATCTTGCATCTTTAGTCAGTGTAACAATAACTCTGATACATTCTGTTTAGATGGATACATTCAGTAGTTTATCTGCAGGTGATCTCTTCTAACCTTAACCATTTTGTGATTTTGTGATTCTGTAGCCACAGAAGTATTATCATGTTCATTTATATCATGTTATTAATAACCTGTTGGGAACAAATAAAATTAAATAAAACAATAATTGATAATAAAGGTAATACTGTTTATTTTTCCCTTAAATATTTCATTCATGTGATATGTGTGAAAAAATTCAATAGTTTCCTTTTCAAGGTATATACCATTCTAATCTTGTYAAAACTATGTCTCATATACATATATTTTTTAACTGCATAAATAAATATATTAAGGTTATGTCTTAATTATAGCCATGGCTTTACAAGCTTAATTAGTGTTCTATCTTTAAGACCTTTGGTTTGTTTTTCATGTATATAATCCTTCATTATTCCCAAAACCAAGACACTTCACTTTTATGTTGCTTTTCTTCTATCACTTTGCATGTTAGTACCCTTCTCCTTTGTCATCTGAGCAACATCATCTTTGTTCATAGTAATTCAAAGCAAGAATGTGATATTGCATTCAAAATTGTTCGTGTTCCTGACACAAMTCTTGCTACTACATGGTGTATTTTGTCTTCAAACATTAGCACCCCAAGGCACACATACGTTTGAGCATGGGGAATGTGTTTTTTCCTTTTGAAGTTTGTTTGCATTTCTAATTCACAACAGGGTGCAAAATTAAGATTTTAGAGCACTGAAACAAGGACAGATTACCATTGTTTATTTTCAGTGTCTCATCCATAGACATGTACAAACTGTTTCCATAATTATTGTAAACTGTAGACTTCCTACATATTCATAGATCAATTTTGTACTAGTCTATGACAGAAAACTCTAATGTAGAGTCTAATTTGTGTCTATTTTGCTAAACCAGTTTAAGGAAAATACTTCCTGAATAACCTACTTCCTTCATTTTATAGCCATGCTTTATTATATGTTAAAAGATCTTTTTGATATTATATCATATATCTGTTTTATAAAGTAAGCACTGCTCAAAATTATCTGATTTTTTTAATTACTGGCAACATTAATGCTTTCCTTGTTGCAAGGCCTTCACTGGAACATGCACTGTACAGATTGGTCGGTTTGTACTAAGAAGCTTTAGTTATTTACCTGCAGCCTGCTGCAGACAAGGCACATTTTCTTTGTAGGAACCATATTTATCATTCAGCAAAGTTAATTATTGTTACATTTCCTGTTGTGATATCCAGAATATTACTTTCAGATATTGACTTTTGTCCATGAGTAACCTAGAACAGGTCTTGCTAGTCAGCACTTACTTCTCTTCATGCTGCTATATTATTGCTTTTGGATTCAAAGACTTTTTTCTCCTTTACTTTTTTTCTTACATCTGCAATAGGTTAAATAATTGAATGTATTTCAAGTAGACATTCACAGAAAAAWTATCAGACTTTACAACAAATACTGTAAGATTGCTCAGTCTTGTGTTGTCCTTATTTCTGATTTTTTCATAACTGATTACTTTGAGGTATTGCTAACTATGGAGCTCCATAACTTCTCATTCTTCTAAATTATAGCAGACAGTACATTTGTGGATATATGTAGAACCATCACCACCATGGCTGGCAAAAATGGAAAAATAATACTAAAATATGATCCTTGTGTATCTTTCATGAAAAGCATGATTGGTAAAATTAACATTCATATCCTTGCTATTAAAGCAGACATTGCTCAAATATGGAAGTAATTTCTCCCATCCAATTGTTTATCTCTCCGTGAAAAATATATGCTATGATAAAATAAAAAATGACTGTTGRTCAGGACACTACCTCTTCAAGTCATATCAGCATTTGAGAGTTGAGGGATGTTAGAGGAATGTTTAGAAATATAGATTTCAGTCCTGACTTATATGAAAGAGTAGTTGAGACAGTGAGCCAGAGCTCCAGACTAAAAAGTCTGATTATGAATAATAAAAAAATTATACTAGATTTGTTTGAATTTTTAGATAAATTAGTGTTTTTGATAATGACYGTGATTGTTACCTATCATTTCCATTGTAATGCTCTAATAAATCATTCTTGTTTTGGGTTTTTGCTATTGCCTGAATAAAGTTTTAAAAATAAATATTGCAGGTATATTAGAATATGTAGCCATTCTGTGCACCTATGTATAATGTCTCTMTACTTAGCCAAGTATTACTCATTTTGTAATTATGTTATTGATACCACACCTACTGAATATAAAGTTTCTTTCAAATGGAGTTTGGAGTCTTAGAATCAATATACGGCCTTTTACATAGCCTGAATGTGAAGACCCATGGATAAACAAATATCAGAATTTCACTATTTCTTATATACATGAGTCTTGTTAGTCTGATTGATCATGGTAGGGTCAGTAAGTAAGCTTTCCATACGAACATTTCTACAATATGGGAGAAATAATCCGATTCCAWTCTGCTCAAGAATCTTAGCCTGTTTCTTTGGGAAAATGATGGTTCTGGGCTSCCCAGTACRRGAGAGACATGGAGCTACTGGAGAGAGTCCAGCGTAGGGCTACAAAGATGATCMGAGGGCTGGAGCAYCTGCCCTATGAGGAACGGCTGCGAGAGCTGGGCCTCTTCAGCCTGGGGAAGAGAAGACTGAGGGGGGATCTGATCAATGTGTACAAGTACCTGAAGGGAGGGTGTCAAGGGGACGGGGACAAACTCTTTTCAGTTGTCCCGTGTGACAGGACAAGATGCAATGGGCAGAAATTGAAGCACAGGAAGTTCTGCCTGACCGTGAGGGGGAATTTCTTCCCTGTGAGAGTGACGGAGCACTGGCATGGGTTGCCCAGAGAGGTTGTAGAGTCTCCTTCTCTGGAGATCTTCAAGGCCCGTCTGGATGCGACCCTGTCTACCATGCTCTAGGTGACCCTGCTTGTTAGACTAGATGATCTCCAGAGGTCCCTTCCAACCTTACCCAGTCTGTGATTCTGTGACTTATGTGGTCATACCACCTTAACGTTTTCCTATATGTTCTGCCTTTTGAACCTGTAACTATTTCAAAGTATTTTGGAAGAAGGAATGGATTCAAATGATGATTAAGTSCCTACATATTTAATAACGGAAAATAAACAAAAAATCATGCTCACTGACATGAAAGTTTATTTTTGTTATTTTATTTTCTAATATACTGAATTATATTTCTTCCTCATTAGCTATCATCAAATGTTACACCTACAGAAAACAAGASTTTTAAGAAACTTTGGTGTATGAGACAGTGTTTCACAATTAATTTTGGGGGCTAAAGTTATCTAAAGAAAAATTATAAATATTCTTTCTCTGCATCCAGGCCATATTTTACTCTATCCAGAAGTAATTCATCTCAGTTAATGCTTGTAAGTTTTTAAAATGCTTTAAATTATAGATGTTTACAGTTACTGGCTGATGGCTAATATCTCTGGTCAGTTTACAGCAATAAATATAATTTTCCGTGTGTTGATCTTAAATTCCTTTCTTCTACTCCAATAATTCATTTTTCCCATATTTTCCATATCTCATACTATAAACAAGTTGTTAACTTATCTAAAAAGATGATAGAATTCTTTTCATGGTTGTGATGTTCTGAAAATTTCAGAATTCACCACATGCTTTTTAAAGAGTACTAGGATAGAGTACATCCTGGTGTACTCATGAATGGATACAAAAATAAAGACAGATKTTCTTCCCTTCTCCCATACTACATTTTTGGCTATTAGCATACAATTATATCATTCAAATGTTCTATTTGGAATTCCAAAGCCAAAGGCTGTCTTACAAAATGTCATGATMTGCTTTGTCAGGGTTGCTAAGATTAATATATTTAATATTATCTTCCATTTTTTTYTCATGCAGCTGAGAATTTAAAATATTTGATCCCCATGAATTCCTTTATTTCAAATCCCATATTGGTGTTTCCTTCTCATTTCCTTTGATTTCAGGATAATGTAACACAGATAGCTGTAGTGGTGGAAGTGCCATGATAATCTTTTGATCTGATCTTGTCACATTTTCTTAGAATTTGGTATGTGATAACCTTCTTCTGTTCCACTGAGATATTTCCAGACTTCTAGATCTAGCTTTTTATTATCTTAGGGATTTAATAATTAAAAAGATTTATGAACATCTCATATTTTGCTGTTCCCAAGTAATCTGATTTTCTCCTGCATTTCTTCGAAATTTCTTTCTCCAAAATCTCTCTCTGCAAAATTTGCTTCCAGAAGTTCTAGTTTGCTTTTAAGATAATTAAGATTATTCAAGTCCTTCTCTCTATAGTTCTGTAACTATATTCTTTGAAATGCAAAGATTCTCATTTTCATTTTCCATCAGAACTTCTTTAGTTTAATGATAACRTCTTCCCATATTCCTTTTGTCCTACTCCATCTCCTTCTCAGAGCTACCAGCTCTACACTGGCTCTTTCAATACAAGACCTAGGAAGTCTGAAGAAGAAAAGGMTCAGGAGAGACATGACAGTAGTCTATGCAAGTAAGGTGAAGAGCATGAAGAGAGCTCACTCTCTCTTAGGTGTATCAAATGAAGCCAGCGGATAACATTAAAGATCACAAAGGCAATAGTTCTTCACACGATGTATAATAGAATTGTAGAACTCTGTGCCATGTGGACCTAGAATATTAAAGCTTTCRARGAGATCAGAAAACAATGAACAAATTAATGGAAGAAAATCCCACCAAGGACTGTTAGAAACATAGATGTTACATATGGTTGGGGAGCCACAGCTTGTGGAGACTGGGCAAATATTCTACGGCCATATCTCTATACCCTTGTCCTGTTCCCTGTGCAAGATCCTGAGGGAGAGGGACATTTTGTATAACCTGCTGTCTCTTGGCTTTTCTTCTGCCTTATCATATTTTTTCAGAGATTCTGCCTCTGAAGACATACGCTATTTGAGGCATATGTTCTCAGTTGCTGTTTTCCAGTCTTTACTGAAACGCCATTCATATTATTCCTGTTGTTCCTCCTGTTTCATGCTATCTGATGGCCTCCTTGTTTGTCAAACTTAGTCRTAACATTCACACAGTTTTAAAATCCACAAGCTTGATTTATTAATATTTTCTGATCTTCCTATCTTTATTTTGGATTCCTCAAAAGAGTGTTTTATGAGCAACTCAGTTAATCTTAATTGTGACTTCTTTTTGGTGACCTTTCAGTGCCTTACAGCCTCACAATCTGTCCCTTATTAGTATTCTGACATCCCCCCAAAAAGCTGCTATCAGCTGATGTCATAATTTTTTCAAAGCATTTTCTGAACTCCTCCTTTTGCATAAGTAAAGAATGTCTAATATAGGATACCTAATAAAGGAAATAAGCCAATATGAATAATGAAAATTAAAGCTGTTCTTTAAGTATGAGATAGTTGAGAGATTGACACTATTAGACAAGTAATTACTAGKGTAATTATCTTTTAGTTTTCATTAATACTTGATTGGGATCCAGTCAGATTCCAATAAGAATCTTATGGGACCAAATTTTATAATCTAGCAACTGCCAGGAAAAAGGAATTTTCCTATGGAGCAACATAGAGTTTGGAGAAGACAATCTGACAGCTCACATTTTGGCCAGTCTCASTATTCCTAATCTGTTGCTGTATCCCAAGTAATATTTAACACTTATTTGATTTGTCAAATATGCATGGAAGTAATGTTGGGATTTTCATGACAGTTTAAGAACAAAAGTGAGGCAAAACCTGTGGGAGAGAGATTTTTATTTACTAGATAACAACTTGAAAAAAGACAAGCTTTGGTGTGTAAAAGTCTTTTTTCAGGATATTATCACTCCCTAAAAACCCTTTCTCCTTTATGTAACTTCTGTGTAATTTAAAATTTTCCATTATTTGCCTCAATATTATCGATTAACATCATAATATCAGATTATTAGTATAAGTGGTCATGCATCTATATATTTTAATCTTCTACTAGGCCTTTGTTGTCAGCCTGTTGCTGTTTCATTTATCTGATTCATTTCTTTCCGTGAAAATTTAAATCAGTATCTCCATTTAAAATTTTCAAGAGCTAAAAAAGGTAGTAAGATAATTTTATCTATTCAGAAATTAACTGCTACTGTGAGTTACAACTCCTTTTTTCCTCAAGAGGCTGCTGTGTTGGCTTCAGGGTGTGGGGGGAGTAGGGGAGATTAGACAGAAAAGATACAAAAGGTTGCTTTAACGTAGGCATCTAGCAAGCATCTAAGAGGCCCTCAGGTTTGGGATGGATGCCATCAGACACCTCAAAAAGCTGAGGTCTCCCCTACATTCTGCCAGCCCTAGTAGGATATCTTGAGTATCCAAGGGCATCACAGAAGTCTCTCACTCATAGTCTTAAATGCTGGAAAAAGTGTGTCTCTAAAACAAATGAACAAACAAACATCTCTGATTGGTTTGGTATGTTGTGTAGTACAGCTGTATTTGGGAGGGAGACATCAAAAGGAAAGCTTTTCCAGCTTTTCTTTCCCATAAACTGAAGGCAAATAAATCATTGTCAAGGTTAATATAGTCTTATGACTATTTTTTCTAAATATTTGTCCCATATTCTGATTTATGGGATTTCTACTTTATTCCAGAAAATCATAAAAGGAAGGAAAAAAGAGGTCTTGGAACAATTTATTAGCTTGATGACATCTGAGAATTTCTCTATAGAGGGAATTGTTAATCCTGGTTTTACAGCTGCTTCGTGCCTTTGTGCAGATCAAAACAGAGAGGTGCAGAGTATCTGTCCCTTACAGTTCAAAGATGCTTATTTTAATCTTGCTTATTTTAACTTTAGGAAGTTCTGCTATTGTGGTACTAACTGTTATTGCAGAAGACACTATTACCCTATTTTAGGCTAAGTACTTGTTTAAAAAGAAAAAATAGTGATTCATTGAATAAATTATTCATACTTAGCTTAAGTGACACCATGATATTGTACCAGGGTGTAGGAAAATATAAAATTATATTTGTTCTTTAGCTTTGGACACAAGGGTATTTTTAAAAAAATCAAATACTAATGTGTACTTTGGCACAACAACTTCAGCAATTGTGTCTCCCTCTGATAAAAAGTGATGCAAGAGCTTTCATCCAGCCTCTGTGCTGACAAGGACACTGCTTCAGGGGAATGCCAGACAGTGTAGTAGCTCCTTTATAGTAGCCAGAGAAAACATACTTCCCCTACAGTAACCTTTTTATTATTATTTTTTTTTTTATCCTCTTTCCCTTTAAAGTATACAATTCTGCTCTCATTGGGATGAATGAGATCTTCTGCAGGAAATTTGCTTTTGTTCCGTAGAGACTTACAGGAAGGAAATGTGGCTTCAGGAAGAATTCATTCCTGTGCCTCTGTGACTCTTCTATAACAAGATTCAGAGTAACAGCATTTCCACTGCACTTACCTGCAATTCAGAAATAACCTTAAAATCTCATTGCAGTCAGCTACATGCATTCGTGTTTAACAGTCTTAAAACCAAACATGACATTTCAGATCCTGTGACCTTTGAAAACAAACTGTATGTACTATCATAAAACAAACATCAGAAACTTCAATTATTGTTACTAATAAACCTAAACTCCTATTATTTTCTTCAAATGGTCCCATTAGATATTTACAAAAGATGACCTTGGAGTTAGTCTTAAATAAGCAGCCATCAACTGAAGTTACAGAAAAAAAATAAATAAATAGCTGAAATGTGATCATGCTAAAAAGGACCACTGCATCAAATTCTTAAAAGGAAATAATATATCTCTGGAGCAAGGACAGATAGAGCTGCAGGCTGTACAATTATACCTTTGAAAAGCATGAAATGGATTTGGTCCAACATGTTCAATTGTGGGCACTGTGCAGTCTGGCATTTAAATCTATTTTGCCATCTTCTTAAATATCACAATATATTTATGGCTTTTTGCATCCACTGCCACCATCTTGCTGAGAAGCCTGACACTGAGGTGCTGAGCATTATATACCTCTTTCGTTTTGCTGTCGTAAAGGGGAACYGGACAGTTTTTGTCCTTGTCTGTGTTTGTCTATGAGATAAAATTAGATGATACCTAGCACTTTGAAGCAAAAAGAAGAGAAATTTGTGGCAGAGTTTACATCCTATGAGAAATACTGAGTCATGGAGGGACTATTCAAAAATCATAAGCAATCACTAACTCTCGCCTATTTCGTATCACAAAAACAGCAGAGAGCAGTTGTGGTTCTGCATCTTTTCTTGGTTATCATGGATTCAAATCACAGATTCGGAGACAGGTATTTCAAGTCTTGAACTCTGCATGATATTCAGTACAGATCCAACTTATAATGGTTTATTTTTCTAAAGTACCAAGCATCCGTATTTTGAGTACTTGCTTGTGAATATTCCAGCTATGGTGTACACAGTTTACATACTTAAGACAGGAGTATTCTAGTTAGTAAGGTCTGTTGAGATTGTGCTTGTGTCCTGAATATTGCCAGTCTCTGTATTGAAGACACGAAGAATGAAAGAAGCCTAGTCACTGCTTATTTCCTTTTCCTATTTATGCCGTTGGGAAGTAAGCTAGTCTAATGTCGCTTGATAACAGGGCTAGGGATTGGACCCTGATCCTCTTCAGCAGTATCAGAGAGATCCTGACAAGCTATATTTAGAGGCACTTCCCTCAAAATTTTACAGGAGGCATTGGGAAAGAGGAAAGTATTAGAGCTAGACCTGAGTATATTTTCTCATTTGTGCTGTTCTTTTTTTTTTTTCTATAGAGATTCTCTCCCCCCCCCCCGTATTGGGATTTCATTTAAGTCTTCCAGTTTAAGAGCTCTAATGACTCAGCTATGCCATGGTGATCACATACACCAATTCTAATGGCATTTACAAGCGTGAGCACTAAATATAATTACTTGCATATAATAGCAACAATAGTAATAGTGAACTGAATTAGCAACTTCCACTATTAGAGATATTAATTTGTCAGTTATATTTTTGATAAAGGAGCATGGTATCAGCCTCTTGGCATTATTTTAAAGACAGATAATGTTTGTCTGCAGAATTTGTTCAATGTTGATTGCCTGAATACTGACTGATTAACTATTGCSTTCTATGACATATCAATCACACTTTTTTTCCAGTAGTAGATGTCACATATAATGCTTGGGAACAGTAGAGTATTTAGTTATGTTCATACTGTTTTTTCCTTTGCTAAAACTCAACTTCCCTATCTATTATCATCAGTGTGGTGATAGATAGCCTTCTCATAATTAAAAAAAGGCTTATTTTACGATGTGTCTATAGGCTCCAATTACAAAAATCTCTCTAGTACTTAAGCAGTATTCTTCTTTCTCTGATTCAGAGAAAAGCAACAAAAAAGCTGTCTTTTATCCTCCCTTGGCTCTGTTCATATGAGCATCTGCTTCAGATGGAGTTAAGGGTCTTCTACATCTGATGCTATAAATAATCATACCTTGGTAGGATTCCAAAATTTTTGTGTCCTTAGACTCCTTTTTCAAAAAAAAAAAAAAAAAAAAAAAAACCTCTAATGATCCTCCTGAAACCAAGAATTTATGTGAGGGGAGTTTTCCCCTGTCTGGGTGCTTACTCAGACTTATAACTGTATATCCAAAAGCTGCTGAATTTAAGTTGCATAAAAACATAAGAACAGCTATACTGGGTCAAACAAAAGGCACATTTAGACCTGGATCTTCTCTCTGAGACTGATCAGAAACATATGGCATATTGAATAGTGCTAGCATAATTATATATTGATTTTTTCAAGTGTTTATTAAGCTTTGTCTAAAGATAGCAAATAAGCCCTTCTTAATACTAATGGAGAGAATGGAGCAAATGTAGACTCTACTTTGAATAGACGCTCCAGCCTTGGAGATACCCAACATTTGACTTGGCAAGGCCAGAGTAATCTGGTCTAACTGGGCCTGCTTTGAGCAGGAAGTTGGGCTGGTTTACCTTCAGAGACCCCTTCCAATCTGCATGATTCTACAATTCAACCCTTTTCATTTGACATGCATCCATTGCTAATTCCCTGATAAAGAAAACAAAAGAAGTCCGCCTCACACTTATTTGGGATCCTTTCATTTAAACAAAGAAAACATCAGTGGGATTTTAGATTGACATTTTGTAGCATTTTGATGGCATGCAGACTATAGCTAGAATTATCTGTTGAACTTAGGTGAGTTCTGACATACTACATGGCAAATATGAAAGAATTCAAGATCAAGTAATTTACTATATGAATCATAGCCAATAGCTATGTCCTTATGTCCTTTATGCGAGAAGATGTTTGGAAATCTACTATACAATCTGGTGGCAACAGAAGTACGTAGAGATCAGATTCAGAGAATCTCAAATATGATACCTAAATTCTCTATGTTGTCTACATATAAGCTGGATATCTAAGCTCCCATTACAGTCAGTGGAGATCTAATCAACACAATCAATAGTTGCACTAAATTTTAAGCTAGGTTGTCTACATTCTCCACAGATTTGTTACTAATTTGTTGTATCCACGTTGCTGCTTGGTTTGCCCCAATCAATTTGTTGCACTACAACTTCTGCAGTTTWTGTGGACCACACACCTTCAATGCAGAGCTGGAAATTTGTTTTTAGTCTAAAGTCTCGACAGTCTAATCAAAGAATTGTTATTAGACAATAATACTAATGATAACACAATGATACTAATACTTACAATCCCAGTTATCCAATTACTACAGCTCGTCAGAGTAATGATACAGTTAAAAAAACTGAAATGTCAAARCTTTCTAGTAACTGTCCCTTTCTCTAGTATTATGCTCACCCTTCCACTGTGACTCAGGGTGCCAAGATYGATGGCTTCAGTCTTGGGGTGAGGGTGTTACAGTAAGTCATCAGCATCGTATCCCTCCCTTCACTGGAAGAAGTAAGATGGTGGGGGTTTCTTTCGTCTCTCTTCAGGAAATATGATGCTGATTTTGGTGGTTTTTTCCTCCTYTCTCTTCGGTCTGCTTCTTGTTTTTATTATATACTGGCTAACACAGGCCACTTGTTCTTTATTCATGGGCTCACAATTCGCATTACATCCACTGTGTATGGTGTGTTTTACATATGTCAGATATTTATTCTTTGTTCTTTTGTTACCCCTAACTGGGCTTGTTTTGCCCACTTTCCAAGGTTGCATTCCTTTGATGGCCARTAATTGACTATTGGTGAGTTGTTTGTGGCCCTGGGGCCTCTGTTATCATCCTGTGTYTGTACTTTCAAGGCTTCTGGTATCATCCCTGCCTGTACTCCTCCATACTGCACTTTTTATTCTAGGGTCATAGATAGTTCATTATAGGGGAAAAAATCCTACATGTTATTAGTATCTATCAGTTATAGATTGATAGATAGATAACAATAAGCATTACACCACTCAATTATATAAAGCTAAACAAAAGCTAAAACCAATTAAGTAATAATCACCTGGTTATCAGAAAATCACTGTTACATCTAGACAAACTAAAATAAAGCTCCAGGCAGACCAAGGCAGGTCCAGACAAATCTTGACAAATCTTGTGGCCTGTTTTTCAGCTTAACACAGGTTGTAGCTTATTACCAGCAATGGTAGCACCATACGTACTTGGCTACAAGCTTAGAGTCTAGAGAGCTCACCCTGTAATAGATGTCTTTATTTGATCAGCTCAGTCCCACATGTAGTGTCCTAAATGTTTTCTGAATCCTCCTATGACTTTCTTCTAGTCTAGGATACATTATGAATGCATTGCTTGATCTCCAAGGAGAGTGAATTATTAATCTTTTCTTACTCTAGTTCTGACAGTGCTGAGATCAAATAATGTTTCTGTAAGTCCTCCTGAAAAGCACATGCTTGGCAAAACAGTTTTGAAGTGCAAATACCATGGTCTTATCTAGCTCTGTGAAACTTTATACCTCAGAACAACTGGAACATTATACATTTAGTRCCAGCTTTTCTATCGCTCAACTTTGATGTTGTCTGAATGAGACAAATATTATACTTCCTTCATGACTGGAACATTTGCTTCAGAGTAAAAATATTCCAGATGAATATGCCCTTCCAAGCAGAAGAAATTTTTGTRCTTAGTTGAGCAATATTCTCCATCACTTGCTGACACCTAAATTCCAGTCATATTGCTTATCACATGCTGACTTTTCAGGATACCTGCTGTGTTATAGATTCATTTGCTGTGATTCTTGTACTAGACTCTGAGATCTTCATCTCAGAGTTTATATCAGAAAAAAGTTGTAAAGCATCATGGCTCCCATTCAGCCTGCAGTTCTGGGTTTCACTTCTGTGGAAATGTGATATGGTACTCAGAAAGGGCTAGGAAATTGGGTATGATACATGCACAAGTCTGTCCTTGAAATGTTGGCATGTGGTCTGGAGGAAACAGGACTTAGGAAGTGATCTTAGACTCATAAATACAAAGAGGAAAGGAGTCTTTCTTAATTCCAGTTAAACTCTTTCAAAGTATCAGCCAACTTCTTAGGTTATATGGTTTCTCACATCTGTTGGCAGCGACGTTTCAAAAGGTTCTTGCAAATCATTCTTCTGTTTCCCCTCGATTCTGCAGCCTTCTCTTTTTTTCTGAGACTTAACATTGCCCCTGGRTTTTGTAGGCTCCCATTTTCAACTCTCACTATCTTACTTCTTATTACATTTGTCAGTGCAAACAGCCTAATAATGATAATATCAGCGCRTGATTCGACACTTCTGGAAGTGCTCATTACACAGTATTCCAGAAGAGAAGGAAATTAAGCTTGCTTAAWTCATACAACTATTAAGTTGAGCACTTTGCTGTGACATGCCATAGACTTGATCATCTGTCRCTTGTTCTCTTGTATAAGGAGGTTCTCTTTCTTTTCTGTTATGGCTGCATTGCAGAACTGGTGTGGCGGCTAATTCACATCCAGATTTATCTAGAGAACATAACTCAGATGTGAACAAAGTTGCAGAAGTGCAGGAGACTAGTTTACTATTAACCTTTTAAGTATCCTTTCGCACTTAACCTCTCCTTTATTCTGAGATAAGCAAAATAAAATCTCCAGTGGCCTTTTCCTCAACTTTCCACCAGAAATACATAAGATTGCCTCTATTATGTCTACTTAACACTAAGACATTTAGAGCAAGACTTCAAAGCCTTTGGAGGCTAGATGCACAGATTAAATGAACCCTATAAACTAAATGAAGATGCCATTAAGATCTATTAAGAGCTAATAAACCAAGATATCTTACCATAACCTGAGATTTAAAACTGAAATGAAGTAGCTTCTGGTATTTTTCTGAGAAACATATCCTTATCAAAGATATACAGAACAACTAGGTTTYAGTGTCTACTTTATGTGGCATTTGTCCTTGATGGAAATGGGCAGAACTGATGCTTCTGTTGGCAGAACAATGCCACGGTCCTCAGCTAAGGTCACTGCTTGTGATTCAATGGCATCAACATATAGGAGCCAGCCCTTCAAGCAATATTTATTTATTTATTTTAAAGTAACTGTGGTTATGGGGATGAGATACAGCCTGTCCTTTCTGATGGCCAGGAGTTGTCTAATAGTAGAGATCTGTATTGTATGATTTATTCTTATACATTATTATGAAGTCATGTAAATTAAGAAACTATTTTGGTTAATTTACTTAGGGACTGCTCAATTCAATGTTTATAACCTTGGCAAGAAGCATAAAGAAACTAAGTGGTCATACCCTCACTGGATACTGATAGCCAACATCCTCTGATCTCAGTGCATGGGCACCAAAGTAAGACTGATTTCACTTAAATCCCTACGTCTATTGTATAGACATCTACAWCTGAGCTARTCATCTTAGGATCCCTTTGTAGTAAAGGAAGAGAAATAGACACTTAGAAAAYATGATTCATCGGACTTACTTTATGCATTTTTCTTAGAATGAGATTAATTGCATTCTGAAAGTGTCCTTCTCCATTGATTGTAAATAAAGTCTAGATATATAGATCAGATGTAGACCTCTGCAATAGAAACATCTAAATTTAGATGAGATAACTTTCCTCGAGTGGAATAAATCTGGACAATACAGCTAACAAGAATTTCAAGATAAGTGTTCCTCCTTTGTAGCTGAACTCACCCAACCCTGTACAGGAGCAAACCTATACTGAACTTCTGAGTTTACAGCACTTCTGTACATTCTGTACATTTTTTACATTAAATACATGTATTTAAGCCATCCAAGTGCAGCACTGTCTTTTCTGCCTTGAAACTGATATGAATGCTGAAATATTATTCCTGAAGTTAAATACATGCCACACACAACAAAAACAGAAGCTCACTTCAGTGAAAATCGTAATTGAAGACTATTTCTCAAATTTTAGTTTAACTTTCTGCCACTTCAGTGCTAGAYCAGTTTAAATGTTGAAAGATATTTCCACTCAGTTTCAGCATATTAGACATTTTTTCCAGAAAGCTATGTGCTTTTGAAAACAAGAGCAGGGAAACACTTGAGCAATTCTAATTACAGTTGTGACTATGTGTTTGTGCATTACAAGTTCCAGTTACAAGCTTCAGAGGCTGCCACCGTTTAGCTGAAACAGTATAGTGTATTCTGTTCATGTAATATGTGTTGAGCGTTAATGTGCTATTCCAGTGTAAAAGAATATTTTTTCTTTGTTTAACGAGTTACTTGGTGAAATAAGAGGTCATATCCAGACAGTTCTAACTCCATACAAGTTTTCCATCTCTAAATGGGRAGAATTATTTATGTAAGATATCCTCTAAAAGTCATTTGAAGAGCTTTGAAAAATATAGAATGCTCATGGCCTATCAACGGAAAACTTAGGGCACAGGCCTTGGCTAGATTTTAKATTGAATTAGTGTAGCAACTGGCTTGCTTTCCCTGATGATATCTTAGTTAATGACATCGTGTTATTATATTTTTGTTTACATCCTGACTTTCTTCCAAAGAAAACTATGCTAGCATTACATGGAGCCACTGTAACAGTGGAARGAAGCAATGCAGCATTGCATYGTTTTTATGCATTTTTATTACAAACACAATGGTTCCTAATCCAAGAGSTGTATAATTTATGCAGAGCTTTATTTTATATCTAATTTATATTACATCTAACTTGGATAATCRGGGATGGAATTTTCATTTTGATACTGAATATACAGTTTTATATTGTCTTAAAATAGATTTTTATATTGTGTTACAAGTTTGAGAACTGCCAATACATTAAACTTACTGTGAATACATATACAGTTTCCCTTGATAGGTCACAGATCATACATTGTAGTTAATATTTTAAGGCAACATTGGCACTATAAGAGTATGGACTTATTTGTGCATTTATTACTTGGTCTTTTCTTCTCTTGTTGAATAACAAAATAATTTTCAGATAACATCCAGCCCTTTACTGTTTAGGCTTATATGTGTACTTGCTTGATTAAGGAAAAGTTTTCAAGTATTTTCATTCACAGTGTTTCTACGTTGTGACAATGGTCACATCATTCACAGGAAGTTGACTAAAAGGCACTTTGAAAAAAAAAATTGATTAATGGGTGAACAAATATTTGAATAATCTATTTCCTAAGGAATACACACTGACATTATTTTTTACTTAATACTTTGCTGATAGTACAAAAAATACAGGTGTTGCCAAGATCACAGCGGACATATTTTGTCCAAATAGGGCTTCATAATACCAATGTATTTCTTCCTGCACCATCAATCTGTATCRATTTTCACTGCACAAGCACACTGCATTTTCTACCATTTCTTCCACGTTTTCCCATCAGATTTCAAATGGTTTTGGAATTTTTCTTAATTTCTAATTGAATATATTTTCTTACATATTWCCCACATTCCTTCATATTTTGGTGTGTATTTACATGTTTTAAAATGTATTTCTACATTACTGTCATCAGTTTTATTGACTGTCTGACTTTTGCACATTCCATTCAACTCCATTTGCTAAATGGAAACTTCAAAGCCATAT
>NW_028186423.1:14403894-14409297 GCF_003343005.1 Rhea americana
TACCTGAAAAAATACTGAAAAACTGTAACATATAAACTTATTTAAAATTTTTAATTAATTCAGTTTTTGTTTTGTTTTRTTTTCCTGTAATGTCCACACAACTATTTAAATGATTATCTTTTATTACAAGGTACTTTCAATGGAAATAGTTATAAACCCATAGATTTTAAACTGATAAACAAGATTTTCTAAGATAGCAGTTTTAAACTGGCAAATACTCAATTTACTGGTATAACTCTTTTGCCTTGTACTAATTTCTTTCAAACAACACATACCTTTCTGATGAGGTGGAAATTTAGCAGATCCATCCTGCTCATTATTAGAACCTTCTGTGACCTGTGTGAAACTGTTAGCTTTTCCATTCATTCTTCACAGTAAAATCTAGTCTGTGTCATATTATGTGGAAATACGACTTTTGAAGAATAACTCCCTCTCAGAGACTAGCATATACTGACATCACTTGCATCAGCCTTTATTTTTGCATTCAGTACCACTTCCACTGATATTTACTCCACAAAACCAGCTAAATAGATCATATTTCAGTGCAGGTCATAACATTGTTTTCCCCCCCTCCCCCCCCCCCCCCCCAAAAAACAAAAAAAAAAACAAAAAAACCCAGCTATACTGAAGAAGCTATATATTGATGGTAATGTGAGAGCTGGCTCCTTGAATTTGTTTGAAGCATAGCTGTATCTGTTCGGTGGATAATTTTCCTTCCCCTGTTTCTATGCTCTGCTCTTTTAACTGTACTTGCATACTTGTCCAGTAAAGGTAATGAATGTAAGTTATAAGGAAGACAACAGAGACACAGAGCCACTATAGGTTTAGACAAAATATAAGTTTAATYGCTCTGTGATGAGCTTGTCTGGATATACCTGAACAAATTTTAAACTGTCTCTATGACTAACAGGAAGTAGCTGTGGCAGTATAYGGATCAGGGTAGACTGTAAAATCCAGCTTAGACCAAGACAAATATTTGAGATGTTTGCTACCCTGAGCTCTGTCCTGCAGTACTTATATTTAAAGCTGGTTTAGATTTATCTGTGTGATATTGGACTTGATTTGCAATATACATATATATGTATATACACACTGAACAAAGATGATGATAATTTAATTGAAACTCTGTATTCAGCTAAGAAATCTTAAAAGTAGCCTAGTGTTCCTGTTAATGATGGCTCTGGCATTGCTGGTGCTGCCTAGAAAAGGAGAAGAAAAGATGAAGAAAACCAAGCCAGCCTCCTGCTGTTTCTTTCTGAGAAATCCAGTCTCAGCGGTTTCTTTTAGCAAACTTCCTTCTTAGAGTAGCTATCAAAATCCATACAGAGATCAGAAATTGTATGCAGTTTACACAACCAAGAACACAGAATCAAAACTAAATAAATTATAAGCATAGTTTCCAAACAGTGAAGAAAACAAACAAACAAAAAACAGTAAATCCATGACCTCATTTCAGGTCAGTTCATAAATAAATTCGGTAAGTATATTGATTTCTTTAAATTTACCTTTGGAAAAATCTGTTTTTAGTCTCAAAACACTCTTTGTATTACAGGCTAGAAAACCAAGGCTCAAAATGCAAAATTAAGTTATAAAAACTGAGATTTTTTAATTTTTTTCTTCATTTTTTGATAGAAATGAACAGCTTTTATTCTCTCTAGGTTTTTTACACAGTATAGTAAGCAAAACAGCATAGTAAGCATAATATTGACTTAAAATAGTATCAAAGAGTAAAATAATATAAAAATGCAATATTGCTTTATGTATATTAAAATAAAATTGACCTAGTTCTGATGCTTACCTATTGTGTAATACTTCTGTTCCATCAGAAACATTAAAAATTTGAGTAGACTTCTACTTATTATATAATAATCTTGTGCTGATTGGAGTTGTGTAAATAMGTTTAGGTGTGTCTGAACTCAGACCTCCCCCCCCATCTTCCAAGTTATCTTTTCACAGTATCAAGCTTGCATCAATTACTACCAAGAAGATTCCTTTGTTGGCTCATTTTCATRTTAGAGCAAAGTTTAAACTGTTGTAAAGTTGCTGACTAAAAGCAAATAAGTTTCTTCTTTCCTAAAACAAATTTAAAACAATGTTTTCTTTTAAATGTCATTTTGACATWTTTTTATTTACATACTGAGCATTTTCCATAAATACAGCTTTTTTAYGATAAACAAATTACTATATGATCCAGAAAACGGTGATAACCATTACTGTCACTGTATGCTGTGCTTTAAGGAGGTCAAACACAAAAAAAGGTAAATATTTAAAACTAGTATCATTCAAATATTTTAATCAACATGATTTGGTTATCCAGGTAGTATAGTTCTAACTGTCTGAAATACACACTTCTCATGTTTAACATGTATTTACAAATGCCTTAGTGCTTGCTGATTACTTTATACTATAGATTAATATTCTGCCTTAGACAGAATCTCCAGAACCAGACAGTTAAAATATACAGATAACATTATTTTGAAAATAAAAAGATCTGACAGAAATGTACGACCTTCCTTTTTAGCCTTCTATCAGTGCAATAACATACCCACCCATCCAGTTACATGGCTTTAAAAAGAAGAGTTACAGCATTCCAGATGGAGCAAGAACTGAAGGATGGACATACTCAGAACCAAAAGCCAAATTGTCTGTTTAAAGATGAATTGATAATACTACTAAAGAAAAGAAGTTGAGTCTCTGTATATCTCTTAGGCTGTATCACCCATCCAAAGTTCATCCTTAAGTATGCCGCTCCCTTCCCACGCACACAATATTCCTCTGCTGGTTCTCTTTGCAAGCTGCTGTGGAATATTTTCTAATTTCCATATTAAAGATACTCTGGTTCCTATCTGCTGTCTTTTCTTGCCTTAAAATATATATATATATATATGTATGTATTTAAAATTTAAAATTACAAGTTACTTCCTATTAAATCAATTCATTCGCACTTCACTTACACTCACAAACTCTGTTTGTGAGCTGTGTTGTAGGTGTTTCTACTCTGTTTAAATATTTACAGAATTAAATATTCTTTGAAAGCTATTAGCAGAACTTATCTGGTGTCCAGTCTGGTAATTCAAGGTCTCTTTATTCGATAGAGCTGAAGTACAAAAAATAGAAAAAAATGTGGAGGTCAGACATTTACAAAATTTCACTTCAAAACTCCATTTCTGATTACTTCAGTACTTTCCAGAAAATGTCCTCCTAGGCTAAGATGTGACATTCAACACTTTAAAACCAGTTTATTTGGGGGAAATTTGTTTTTAACAGTATAGAAGATACTAGAAGTTAAACCTATTATATGAATGGTCTAAATTCCTTTTCCCATGAAATCTGGTAATATAATTAAGAGCTTTTCTTTCTGTTTGTTAAMAGAAGCACAGTACAGTACTCTGTACATACTATTCTTAAACTCAACATGACCTGTGCTAATAAATCTTCCGTTTAAGACAGAATAATTAAACACAGAAACTTTCATTATGTAGAGAGGTAAAGAGGAAAAGGGAGGAAATCCTGCTAGGAAAATAATAACATTAATCCATTTCTAACCTGTATTTCTCTGCCAACTTTGTTTCTAGAATGTGAAGGCTTTCTGCGCACAACAAAGTTCTTGAATGAGGAACATAAGAAATGCAACAAACAATAGAGTAGACCATAAGTTCCCCAAACTTTATTTGTTTGGGCATTAATAACAGTTGCAGCCGCCAGATACTAGCTGCAAATGAGGTCCTGAACACATGGTGCTCCCACCCTCCTCCTGCTGTGCACCTTCACTCCCTGCCCCAGCTCTCACTTCTCTGCCCTCCCACACACATACACTAGGGCTTAAACGCCACTCCTGCAAGTCCTTATCCAGCTTATCAGTAATGACTGCCTTGCAAGAAAATGCTTACCCTGCAGCTCAGGTCAGCCTCCGAATAAGCCAGCTGCCTGGATAATGGCAGTGACTGGGGCTACGGGGGATAAAGTTCTGCTGCGAGCCATTGCTGAGAGCAAGCAACTGTTTTCGTGAGAGTATTTATCCCATGGATCAGTTATACTCCACTGGACAAATGCTCCTTTCTACTGCAGCCAAGAGCTGTACGCCCAGCTATTTGGAAATTATTTTAACCTATATATCTGACAGTTTGGAACCTAGGAATGAGCCATACTGATCCGATATGCCACTGGGTGAAAATTTTCACTGCCTTTACCCCAGGTGGTCATCACCACTACATAAACACATAAACATTTACTGTTTTAGGAGGAAGAGACATTCACAGTTTTAGGAGGACCAGAGAAGAGAAAACCACAATATTTTTCTTCTCTTTTTGTCAYAGAATGGTGCTTTGCCTTGAATTTTCAAAGGAACAGAGGACAACAAATAGACTTTTGATTTTAGTAGAGAAAGATACCTGTTCAAGATTTTTCTGTAGGCCTCAAGGATACTTTCTTTATGCTGTACCTATTTATTCTTGCGAGACATGGATAAGCTCCTARGCTTCGTGTGCTTTGGGGACAGAATAGCCTGGCCAGCACTGCACAAGGAAGAGAAATACTGCAGGAAAGAGAGCGGAAGGGCAGTGGTGCACTAACCCTGCCGGCAGCCCAATGTGCGTGAGCACCCTGAGAGGGGCTGGGGGATGCGAGCCAGCAGGGCCGGCAGGGAGCTGCACCGTGGCGGCACGGCACGCTGCACAGCCCATGGGGCAGCTGCGCTGCCGACGCCAGCACCATCAGCTCCACCGTTGGAGCAGCTCCGGGGGTGATAACATGGAGGATCAAATCTCTGCTGCCACTCTGGTAATGACAGAGAAGATGGAGAAGGCTCCGGCCTGGACTAGAGGCTCAGAAAAAAAAAGGGGGGGGGAACTACACAGAGAGGAGTGACGTCGAGGGCACATACGAGCGCCGKCGGGTGTTTAAGGAAGGGCGGACATGCCGTGCGCGCAGCCCGTTTTGCCCTACGGGAGGGCAAACGCACACGCACCCACAAACGCCCAGGCCTCCCCGCCGCGCCCAACGGCCGGGGAGCAGCTCTGCGCATGCGCAGGGGACGAGGGGGGCAACGGGCGGCGGAGCACGCGCGGCGGCCCGGCGCGTCACAGAGGGCGGGGCCGCGCGGCCGCGGCACGCTCCCCCCCCCTCCCCCCGCCCAGCTGCCGGAAGCGAGGCGGCGGTGGGCGGTGCGGCCCCGCCCCTGGCGGGGGGAGGGGCGGCGGCAGCGGGGCCGGCCCAGCCGCTGGAGGGGGCGGGCGAAGGGCCGAGGCGGCGGCGGCGGTTGAGCGGGCGAGGAGGAAGGAGGAAGAGCGGCGCGGGGCCGGTCGGAGGAGCGGCGGCCGCGCCTCTGTGCGTGTCGGCGGGCAGAATGGAGCACTACCAGCCCGCCAGCCGCTACCAAGTGGTGAGTGCGGCCGGCCGCGGGGT
>NW_028186423.1:14409617-14438893 GCF_003343005.1 Rhea americana
TTCCTGGTCTGGTGACTAGCTGCGTGGTGGTTGTCTCGGTCTTCTCCGCCCTCGCCCAGCGGCTTGAGCTTCCCTCTTAGGTAAGAGGTAACTCGTCTCCTCTGTACGGCTTGTTACTTCTTTTGTGATGCCTGGGAGAAATTCATAGAGGCTGGCTCTGTTTGGGCATTTAACTGGCAGTTCAAGCTGCTGTCCTGACAAAAGTTTATTTGAAGAGGAACAGTATTTTGTGCTATCTGGCTGTGGAATTAAGGGTAGGGGAATATCTCTAGTTAATACGCRTGCCAGAGAAGTGTCATTTCTGTTCTAAAGCCTTTTAAAGTAGTTCTTAGCTATCTAGCACAGGGATAGATTTTGATGTGTGTATACTCTAATCTTGTATAAGCCGTAGGACTTATGTACATGTGTGTGCACACACACACACGTGTGCAGTGGCTTACTAAAAGTTAGATTCAGTGTACTGTAAAACACYGAAGACAGATCGGCAGTCCTGTGTGTATACATATGTATGTAGKTATACACACATGAATATACACACACATAAAGGACAGTGGTTTACTGAAGATTAGTCTACCATACTTTACAGTTCATTGAGTCTAATTTAAATGCTATTCTTTCTTTCCTCTTAACCTTTGTTACTGAAGCAGTAATTTAAGATACTAAGCTCTTCTTCCAGCCYGAGTTGGTTGTACCGCTTGTTTCATTCAGTTGTTAATGTCGGTTATAGTTAAAAGGCGTGAGCTTTTCTGATTATTAGTCACAAAAATGACTTAAGCATAGTCAGCCTCTTCAGAAGTTTCAGTTTTAAGCTTTAGTTCCATGTACTTTATGGTTTTGCTATGTATTTAAGGAGATGCCATAAAAATCTGAAATCTTTGCTATTGATTGTAATTTAGATCTCTTGTACAGTTCTCCATCTAAAGCCTGAATTGTTTATATTACTGTTTGTGTTTTACAACTTGAACGGTGAAAACAATTATTGCAGAAGTAGTTAACATTTACTTTTGTTTGATCCGTCATCTTGTATTTCTGGGTCTGGTGATATTACACAGCTTTCTGGATGTAAATGTTTTTTCTGGGTTGCAGGCAAAGAACTCGTAAGAGTTAAAATAAATATAGAAGTCTGTATACCTATTTTTCCTAGGTTATGCTCTAAAATAAGTAATAAGAAAACCTTTGTTATGTGAACATTCATTTTGATAGTCCTGCCAACAGTAGGAGACACTTCTGTTTGCTCTTGAGTGATCATATTGTGGGATAGTCTTATACCTGAAGATCATACCTCCTCCCCCACAACAGTCTGCATCTTCTCAGGAGTGATGTATACTTCTAGGACACTTGGAAGTCCCAGTACACTGTACAGTTCAGTTAATAGCCTTCTAACATGCTTTTCTTCCTGTGCCACATTACCATAGTTTAGAATAAGCAGAAGTTCTGAAGTCATTGGCTCTTCTTTACAAAACTGAATGAAAATGCTGGCAGAGCATTTTCTAAAGAAAATGCCTTCAAACACTATAGTCTCCCTGAGGTCTGAAGTATCCAAGGTATGTTTTAAAAGGCCTCAAAAGTATATGTTATTAAAGGTCAGGTAGATATAATAGAAAATTTAATTCTGTTATTCAAAGAAATGAGTAGAAAAAAGCATGTAAGATGGAATGAAGAAATAATTTGCCTCTTTTTTTTATGTTATATGTGATTTGAAACTTCCAACTATCGTGGTGATGCCCAGCTTTGAATAAATACTTTTCAGTGCAAAGTTCTAAAAGGACCAATATTGATGTAATACAATCTAGTAATACAAGAACTAGTCCAATCGATTCCCCATGTATATTAAACTTTGTGGCCAGTTTATGTAACTGAATTTTGTTATGGAAGTGTTCCCTGAAGCCTCTGCAATTACAGCACATTAAATAACTGACTATAAATTCAAAAGAACAACRAAAGTGCTGTTTTAATCTTTGCACTCCAGAGTTCAAAATAAGATCTTGCTGATTACTGCCTTTTAGGAAGGACCATRTTGTTGCTTTTTACTATGCAGTACATCTGACTGCTTGACATTGAGACTTTCAAAATGTTACTTGCTTACTGTACTGGGTCAAACAATGGAAGAACAAGACAATTACAGATACACTTAACTGGCCCCTGATTATTAAAGCTGTAATCTTAAGAGTTATGATGTATTTGCTTACGTAATGACTGTGACAGATGATAAGCAAAAGGTTATTTCAGCTTTTGAAAATGCCCGTTTTATTGTCATGCCCTAATTTTTAGGGGCAAATGTAGGGGAGGAATGTGTGGCTAACACAGTTTTATCACAGCAATAGTTTTATCAGTCTCCCTCCCACTCCCTGTTGCTAAGCTCATGAATTCTGACCAGTGCTGTTCACTGTTTTGTGTTTTCTTATTTTAATAAATAGCATTTTTTTCCACATTCCACCCATTCTGCCTTTACTTGTGATTGACCCTTTTTGCTCTATTTAGGACAAGTTTTCTACTAAACAAAATAAAAAGAATTATTGGCTTCTAATCAGTTCATAGCAATGACAGTAATTAGTAGCACTTCAGCGAAGTTGAAGAAGCTGTCTCACTGCTACCTCTTTTTGTTTGTGGTTTCTTTAAGTGAGTTAAACTAAAAGACTTTTAAGCATCTGTGGTTTTTCTTTTTTTATTTTAAAATATTAAAATCATGCAACTGTTAAAAAGCTGCTACTTGGAAGTACAGTGCAATAAGTGCTGTAGACTAAGAGCAGACAGTAAATCAATGTTACGTCACTTTTCTGCCTCAGGCATGTAAGGTACTTGTGTTGTACTGCTGTCTGCCCATCCTTTCCTGTCCTTTCTTCGTAAGGCAGAAAAGACAACTAATTGATAGGTAAGAATTTGTCATGCTTTCGGGCAGGAGTATGACATCAGAAATAAATTAGTCAATCTTTGTTGTCTGCRTTCCTTCCTTTTTCTTTCCTTGGTCACTTGCGTACAGCAATCTTGTTTGTAAATGTGTCCTTTCCTGCATGTTTGTTTTGTTCTGTTCTCCTTTTGTTGGACTGGGGGACTGAGGCATCAACTTAACAAAATATAATAAATTGTTCAGCGGTAATTTTTCTGTGTCCTTTTACGTTCTAGCATCTATCCATAGGTGCGTTAATATCTTGTTGCATGGTATATCTGCTTCTGGTTCAAGCTTGTTCACAGAAAAGGTGGTTTGAATGATGTTTTATTAATCTTTACTGAAGCTAAGAAAAAGAAATTCAGCAGTTTTCTGCTGAAATGGATGAAAAATGCTGAAAAAAGGTTGAACAACTGAGTATTAGAGTTTGGGATTGCCTTTTTCTGTGAAACATTATTTTTCCAAGTAACTGAATAATGAGGGATACTTTCTCACATGTGTATGAACAATATAGATATACATCCTGTTGAAAGCCACATGTATATATATACTGAATTTCTTAAATGTTAATTGGTCCCTTCCTCATGTTAATTGATTAAGGCTTTTGATTAATAATCTTTTAATAATCTTTGGTCAGGTAGTTGATTGTCTTTCACTATAGGGTAGTTTAAGTGCTAAAGGGTAAAGTAGGTAAGTAGCAAACCAGGATAGATGAAACGAAAGGCCAACTGTCCACACAGACATCACTTAAGCTGTTCCTAAACTTGTCATACCACTGAACTCCAGGTGCTACAGTAAGGTATTGGAAATGCTGCTTTGGTTTCTAGAGTGATGAAGAACTCCAAGACTTCAGCCTGCGATTTGTTGGGATTTTTTTGTTTGTTTCTTAAAGTTCATGAATTTTGTGTGTCAAATTGTGTATGTTTTTTAGAAATAGTATCAATTTTCATCACTGAATCCTATAAACACTTTGCTTGTATAATGCTACATGTTGTACAGAGCTGTACAGCCACAACGAACACTTAATATTCTGTATTTCTTGACTCAAGAAGATTATTCGTCAATGAATGATGATGATATCGTTGATGATAATTCAATGATTTCTTATATTTGTATTACTGTCTCTTTAACGTGAATCAAAGTCAAGTCTTTATATGTCTTGAACGCATGTGAAAGTAAACCTACACAGGAAATGTGCACAGAAGAAAAATTTCTTCTTTTGTTTCTTTGCATGGGACTGAACCTAATAGTAATTGGTTAAAAAAAAAAAAATTACCCAAGTATTACTGTTTTTTTTTCTCTCTCACTTTTTTTTTTTTTNTTTTTTGCATCTTTCATATAAGAATCATAGCCTACATCTAGAATATGGTATAATATTTGTCATCTTTGGATAATTGGTGTTACTGAATGATCAAGCTAGCTCACATTAGGGAAATTCCATTGCTTTCAATACGTCTGGCTGTGAAGTTGTGAAATCATAATGGAAGGTAAACTGTTCCTTTTAGGAGACTTCTGTGTTTGTAGTACAGAAGAATACTGAGTAAAGATATGTTAAATGATAAGCTTTGCTATTTATTGCTTGACTGTGCTTGTGACAGTTAAGCTGACACATTTAGTGATGCAAAACTCTTAACCATTGAAGGTGAAAATTTTTCAATGCACTGACATTTTGCACTTTAAGCTTTTAGTAGTTTAGAAAGGCTTATAAGGGTCCTCTGAAATGAGATAAGTTGAGCTTTCAAAGAATGGGCTGTGCTTATACCTTAGTTTTAGAATGTAATAATAAAGATTTTAAATTTATAATTTACTCATTCTTCAACATTTTTACCAATAGAAAATTGTATTAAATTGAATATAATGTATTTAAAGAACAATTTAATTTTTATAAACATTTTTTTTCCTATTTTGCTTTAAAAAATCCCTAGTAGATGAAGATGAAAAATTATTATAAGCATTGTGGTATATYTGCAAATACAGTAGTCATGCTGTGTATCTTTTTAACTTTTTAGGTAGACTTTTAAACACTTGTTTCATATGGAAGAAGAAAATAAATCTCAGTTTCTCTCTGTGTTCCTGACAGGTCAAGGAGATGAAGTATCAGATAGGTACAATCTTTTCTCTTTTTTCCTCTCTGTAAATCTTTAGATTGTCTTGTTCTTCCATTCCAAAGCAGGATGGTCTAACTTTATTTGTTGTCATAACCATGTGGCTTTTGGGTCTCTTTCTCTGTGAGCCACAAATTTACTACCTAACTAACGATCTACATCACAGGAGGAAGCCCTGTCTCACTGATAGAAAAGAAGTAAAAACAGTTACTATAGCTTACTAATAGCATACTTTAAGCTTTTCTCCAAAATTCATGGAAGCTTTTCTAGATATCACATATCCCATTGTTCATTTTATTTTTTCATACAAGAACTTGTTACTGTCAAAAGCCACTACTGATTAAACAGAACTTTGGCTTCTTGCCTCATCCCTCTGTGAGGTGATACAGTCCATCAGACTGGCAGAAAAACATTGAGAAGTGTTGACCTTAGTTGGTCACAGTCTCCCAAAGAGATTGGGTTCTCATAGTAATGAATAATTTAGATCTAACCTAAGACCTTAATACTAGACTATTATGGCCTGTAAGCAACTTGGAATTGTTTTCTCAAGTATTACCATTATAAGCACAAAAGGAAGAATACAGATGTTCAAATTTAAAACTCAAGGTCATTTCAAAGAGTATGCTTAGATGTCTGCATTTGAAGAAGAAAACCTCATCTAACTCTCAGATCATGCTCTGGAAAAACTGCAGATGGGAGTCTCCACATGAATGGATTTTTTTYTTTTTTTTTTTTTTTCTTTTTTTTTAGGTACAGGTCCTCTACCTCAATCTTCTTTATTCCCTACAGATTAAAAATTTTAATAGTAGTGGTAAAATCAATCATAGTAATAGGGTATGTGGATATCACCCTCTATAGATGTATCTGCTGACTGATTTGTGATGAAGCTGGCTTTCTAAACCTTTTGTAAAAATTTCGACTTACGTTTGTCTTCTGAATCTTCTTCCCCTTCTCTTCCAGTAATTTTTGACCATCATGTTCCAATGTTTAACTGAACGTAAATGTATAACTAACTGAAGTTAAATTAAACAGAAAATGCCTGCAGTTCTTATTCATACCTCTTAGTTACTACTCTCATTATCTTGTTCTGTCTCTTATGGTTATTTTGCACTATTTTTTTATATTATTCAGTTCTAGTAAATGACTTGATAGGCCTAAATTTAAGATTAAATAATGAATTTGCACAAGGGAATTGCAGGCAGAAAAGAGTGCAAGAAAGACTGCTTTTTGGTAGCAGCAAGCTATTGGCTTGGCTGAGCCCATCTTTTGAAATTGTAGAAGATGCACAAATGCAGAAGAAAGGTGTCACTGCTCAGAGCAGATGGAAAAGGACAGCTTCAGACTGGGTCATGCACATATAAGACACTTCTAGTAAATGTTGCTATCCTATTAAAAAAGGGAGGGGGGGAATAAAGTGGTTTTGAATAACAAGATTCTTAGCAAAAGTCATTTGTTATGTGGCCAAGCTAGATTTCTTTCTATCATGCTGCTTAAAGAAAGAAGCTCTATCYACTATTTGAGCACATTCATATCTGAAAAATGAGGTAGATTGGTCTCAGAAATCCCATGCTTAAAAAGCACTRTATTAATATAAAATGTTGGTAGCAGTCTTCCAGATGGAGAAATTGAGGCACGTAGGCTACATTTAGGCGTTAGCTTTATTTTTGAAACAGTYTTCCTAAAGACCGTATCCACAAAAGAATGAGCGTATGGCAACTGGWACTGTCATGATACCTAACTTTTTGGGACTTCAGTCCTAGAATGGAGTTCACAGTCCTAGGTGTGATTGCTGTGTTCAGTTTCATAGTTTAAAACCTGCTTCCAGACTAGAGGTGTTTAGGCTGCTTTGGACMGGAGAGTGAACAAATGGCCTGTATACCAATACACCCATATTAGACATGCCATTCTCAATTTGCGAAGGAAATTCATCCTAGGAGATTATGGGCAAAGAAAGAATAAAAAACTTGGAAGCTTATTAGGTGGGAGGGGCACTGGCAACTCTTCCTACTGAAACTAAGCTATTGTACAGCCAAGAATGTGGGTTTGGGCTGCTTCAGGCTTAGGTCTCCCACTTCCTGGACAAGTATAACAGCTAGCCTGTTTTAGTTAAATGGGCACCCCCTTTGCCAGCTGTGTTTTTAATGAAAATGACCAACAACTTCTGTTTTGTGCTGAAGTCATGCATTGCCTGGACTCTCAGGACATTTCAGGATGTGGATGCCTTGTGGCTTTCAGACTTAGAATGAAAATGGAAAATATATTTCCATTTTAACATTTAACTGCTTATTCCGCTTAAACATATTTTCCATTATCAGAGACTAAGAGTAGCCTAAAACTGATATAGCTTAACTTACATTTTAATTATTATGTACCCTAAGCATTAGATAATGAGTCATCCTCAAACACCCCCAACTGTGCCTCCTCTGTGTTTAGAATGAACAGTTTGGGGGGAACCCTCCAAACTTTGAATATTGTAGACATAAAAAACATAAACCATATCCTGTATATTACTAATTCTGTTGTATTTATGTTTGTAATCCTATTCTTCAGTTGCTGTTCAGGATGCTTGGCAGAAGTTTGTCATCTTCTTTCTTAAAAACATGTGTTTTCAGTAAAAATAATAAAAAAATTCTTAGTCTCTAACTATTGTATTGTAACTTAACATATTGACAAACATAAGTTTGTCCAATTTTAGTACTGAATAGTATTTTGCCTTTTGACAGCAAGCCTATTAACATTGACAGATGGATTATTGTTGTAATAAAGGTCAAAATCATGTCCTCGGTAAAGCTGTATGCATAGCTTACTGTTTAACCTGTTTTTGCTTTTCTCTGACCTGAAAAGGTTATGTAGATCAGCTTTGAGAAAAAGTTATTGACAAAAGGATATTTACAGTGGCATTTATCTCACTACCGCAGGAAATAAAAGATTTAATTTGTGTGGTAAGATACAAGTTAACATTGAACATGATTTGGTAATGGTCAGCATAGTTAATTAACACTTGTCTCATGCTTTTTAACAAAGGCATCACTCACTTTTCATAGCTGACATCTGGAGTAAGAGAATGAAGTGAAACTGAGGATAATTGTCTGCTTGATGCTGGTATTTTGACTCAACTATCATATTCTGGAATTCAAGGGAAATATTACTTAAGGTGTTCTGAAGGAATATATGGAAGCACTGAGACTGTTAAAACTCCAGAGCAGCAATCACAAAATTGATTAGTAGCACATGCATGGGGAAAGTAGTATAAGCTATTTACTTTTAAAAATCTGTTCTGAATTCTAGAGTGAGAGTATATAATTSAAATAATGAGGAGGCTACTAAAGTCCTGCAGCACTGAGTCACAGCTGATGATCAGTATGTCACTAAGTTCCATCAGACTCTCCTTTCTCTTATCTCAGTGTCTGCTACCTTCCCTTTCTTTGACTTCCCAGGATGACTAGGTAGTACYAGTTTGGTCATCTGCTTCTTCCCATCTTTGAACAGTCAAGCTTCCTGCTCAACTACAATGTATTTTTTGTTTATTTGACTATTAGTCACAAAACTTGACCTATTGGGAAGTGCCGGCTTCTAGACCTGTGCATCATACCTTGCRTCATTGACAGATCCGGAAAATCGCTCATTGAGCCATGTAGCRTGTTTGCTTGCTTAAAAATGCTTAATCAGCACTGTTTGGCCATAACATCGCCTTCTATTTTTTTAAAAAAGAACAAAACAAAAAAACTCAAATTGGATATGATCAGTTGAGACACAAAACACATTCTTTAAAGAGAGGACTTTTTATTGCTGTTCTTTGAGTTGTATTTGTCTTTGTCACTAAATTTCATTAAAGATGAGARTCCCATAGTGGATAGAGGAGAAAAGATAGAAGAAGAATATCTTCGGTAAGACCTATTCTTTTGCATATAATGCACGAAAAAAGTGTGATCAGGTCACATATATGGATCTTCCTGTTTTTGAAGCTGTTGGAACTTCTGTGTGTATCATCTCTCTATCTGGTTTGCTGGTACTTTAARTTGAAGAGTTTGACTACTCATTTTTTTCAGTTGTTACGGCCTATCTCATTCCTTAAAAGCCAGGTAAGGATTGACCTGTTAATAAGAATAAAGAAGGCTTGCTTTTGTTGACTTACCCCTCTGATTTATGGATTATTTAATCCAGTGATTTTAACTGGAGCTATTTAGTACTGTTGAGGGGGAGACTGTTCCTGCTTGACTAGCTTTATTCAGATACACAAGTGAAAGCCCTCTGTGCTGTCTATAATGCTATCTAAGCTTTTCTTGGGGTTTTACCCTTGAATTTTCAAGGGCAATTCAATTGTGAGACAGGAGACAGACTCAGGTCCTTTCTTTCTTACCTCTCTCATATCAAGACGCTTCTGCCGTTCATTTAGTATTATACTTCTCTAGAAGGACCTCCTTTTCTTCCTTATCCTTCTCCCTACATACTCAATTTGTGAATTTTAGTATCCTCCCTCATTGTCCTTGTTAGGAAGCTGTGTGCACAAACCTTTCTTTTGTACTTTATTCATGTTTCACCTAATGGCTAATATTTACAGAAATGCTTAGCTTTTTGTGTCAACACTGAAATTTTCAGCCCAGATGAATGTAGGCTGGAATGGAAGCTGAGACTAATTGTTAAATGATGAGTCTGTTATTGATGACAGTTCTGTCCATTTCCCAATTTTACAGGTTTTAATATACCCATTATTTTTACAGTTTACATGTTTTGTATGTGCTGAGTTACTTCAGAATGGTTAAAAGTACTTGCATGAAACCAGTGTAGCAAGTCCTGATCAAAGAAGTGACTTTTTGCTTAGGGATTCTTGAAGTGGTCACCGATGCTTTGCTGAAGCTGTTGGTTAATGACAACTGCCAACAAATCCTGACAAAATATTGTCCATTACCGGGAAAGGGATTGAATGTAAGCAGGAAGTTTAGTCTTGTGATTGTGTGAAAACTTGGTACCAACTGCATTTTAGTATTGTATGCAGTTTTGGTGTCTCACAAGAAGAGCGTAGTGGAACAAGAGAAGGTAAATGGAAGAACAGCTAAGAGGTTGAAGCAGCTGCTTTAGAAGCAGAGTAAAATGGGTCGTTGGGTGCTGGAAATGATCAAAGCTCACAACAAAGTCATCAAGGCAGTGGATGAAGTGATTGTGGAGCTGTTATTCACCAACTCATACAATATTAGAGCTGAAGAGCACAGACTGAAACTTTGTTCACTTCTGTGTAGTTACTTTTGTATGATTTAAATCAATTTGTTAATATGTGAGAAGCAAATAGTATTAGCAGATTCAAAAAGGCAAATTCATGGACAAGTCCGTAACACTAAGTGGAGTAGGCAGAGATGTAGCATCCATAGCATAACATTTGCCAGTTTTGGGGAAGTTTGAGAAAAACGGGCAAATAGTGACCAGGCTTGTGGACTTTCCCTGTATAGTTGAAGACAAAACGCTGCTTCAGACTAACCACTGATCCAAATAACATACTTTTATATAAATGGATCTTTATTAAACATTCTTAGTTCTAACTAAAAAGTCTTCAAGGAGGAGAGCTTCATCTTGTATTTTRCTTATTGGATTTAGACTAGTTCCTCAAACTGTTATGAGTGTTCACTTGACCAACAGAAGGCTGCATGGTACATAGTGATTTTTTAAAATAACTTTTAGATTTAGAATAGCTCAGAATTAGCATACCTAATTGTGTACTAGCTCTAGTGAGTTTTTTTACCACCTATTTTCTAGAACCATTTTTATACTGATGCTGTAAGATTTGAAAAATACCAGTACAAATCATCYTTTTTTTAGAGATAAATTCTTTTTTTAGTGGCAACTTTCACAATTAACTCCTATAACCATGCAATAGGGAAAAACTCTTGGAAACTATGCAGTATTTGTAATTTCATGTTAAAAATCAAATATCTGTTTCAGACATCTCAGAATTCCAGTATTCAAAATTATCTCTGAATGTCTATATTAGAAAAAAAAAAAAAAAAAAAAAAAAAAAAAAAACAGCTAGCAAATAAAGTAGAAAGAAACAGAACCAGTTTGAAGGAAAACCCTTTTAGTTAGTGTTAGTCTCAGAATATCTACTTACAGAAAAGAGTTCCAGTATTGACACATGGTATGTTATTGACTGTTCTTTACTAAGGGTGGCTCTGCATCTGCTATTGATATGGGAGAGGGGAAGAAATAACTACCTTAGAAACAAAAAGGAATTAATACAAATGCATATCCTATGTTGTATGTGTTAATTGTTTAAATCTGGATTACAATCAATGAGAAATGAAATAGTCACATTTTATACATGTGGTAGCTTTTAGGATATTTTTCCCCTTCCCCTGGGAAGTCCTGATTGCTATTTGAAATTTATCATCAAATGTTTCCAGAAGCCGCACAAAGTAAAAAAAAACCAAAACAAAACAACAAAAAACCTTGAAAAATTCATAGACTAGCCCTCTGATATAAGAGAACTGCTAAAATGATTTCACTGTTTACATTAATGTGAATGTGTTTTTTTTTTTATAGCGAACTGAATATAAAACACTTTCAGTTGCTATGGATCACTCTATTTTTATATGAAGAGTCTAACTTTGGCAGAAGAATCATTCTGTTGCAACATATTTTTCAACAACGTTCAGTATAAATCTCTTTGGATTCTTTTCAGTAGAAATTTGCCTCCAGAGGTTGTGAGTTTCCATGGTACCTAATCCTTATTTAGCGGACACATTTGGTATTTCTACACAGCTGTGGAATGGCAGCAATGGCCTTCTGTTCTGTTTTCCTGCTTCTAGTGCAGATTTTATATCTGTGACCTTATAACATATTGAGTACTATTAAAACTTTTTGCAGAGATTTATCAAAAAACCCTCTCCACTATCATGAAGGAGTAGTAYTAGATCTGGACATTTGTGATGGTTAGTGCTTGTGAAGTGATGGGATGGTGGAGGAAAAATTTTGTAGATCTGCTCTGTGCACTGTTGTATGCTAATCAGCTTTGATCGGTTAATGTTTTAGATGTAAGCCAGATTAAAAGCAAAAGTTGCTGAAATTTGCTGAGCTTTTGTGTTTTACCTGAATGTACTAAAATACCTTATGTAGCTTCATTACTTTGTACTTTAAAATAGTATTTATTCCCTTTAAAGACTCTGGCTAACATCTTTAGAGAGTCAGATGTGGGGGGGGGGGAGAAGGAAAGCGTTCTCTGACTGTGGCCAGTACTGTGTATTTTAGAATAGAGCACACTTGACAAACTGCGAATAGCTTTCAGTAGAGAGGAAGTTAATTTTGATCTGCATGGGTTCTTGGTAGGTTGACATTACAACAGGAATTTGTAAACAAAAGCATGCTCTTGTTGTAAAAAAATACTTTGCTAGAGAGTGAAAACTGATATTAAGAAGAAAGTTGTGAAGTTAAAATTACATATTTTTCTGTACAGTTTTTTCTTACAAACTGTTATTTTTACAAGATCATTCCAGGCATCTGTTTTCTCAAAGGTCATTGTGAATAGGCTTTTTTTTTTGCCTTTTTTTTCCTCCCCCTCTTCCCCCCCCCCCTTCTACTGATGATAAGAAACTTGCAGCATTTTTTTTTCCATAGGAGACTTTGTCTATCTCTTCCGGTCCTGTAGTTCTTACCTAACTGTGTGCTTCAGTAGTGTTTATATTGTTTTATGGGTCTTTCTAAAAATACATGAGTAGTCTATACCACAGTGAAACCAATATTATTTTGATTAGAGCATGATCTACTTACGTTAGTTCCACATTTTTACTTAAAGCATAGTGTTAGGTCCATGGTTATGGCATTTCCATGTGTTGTATTGTTTTTAATACAGTTTGGATAAACTCATGAACTGATTTGTATGAGGTCAAAACTGGAAGAACCAAACTTCCTAGAAAGTGTAACTGTACTGTCATTCGAAAGGCTAGAAAGAAGGACAAATTAAAAGTGCTTGTAATTTAAGATCACTAATGTCAGTGTTGTGAAGTTCTTTGGCCAAGGCAGAACCATCACTACTAAAACTCATATAAAAGTTTATCTACGTCAGTCTTTGTCAAGATGATCTTGTAGTACACATATAAATGAAAATAGAGGAGGAAAGCTAGATGCCTTTTTTCTAAATGGTAGTGACTTGTGCATAGTTTTCTACTATACTAAAGGAGATACAATGTGAAAATAGCTTCTTTTTTTCAAAGGTCTATGTAGTGCTTATAAAACACTGTTGAAATTATGTTGCAATACTTATTTACATATATATCACAATATTGAGTTTCTGTAAATCGCACTTGTGTAAATCACGCACATTCTTTTGAAAACTGCTGTATTTTCCATTTTCTAATGTGCGTAAAATTGGATAACAAATAGGCTGAGTGTGTATATCAATTTTCGTACAATACACTGTCAGGATGATAAGAGATAACATGTGCAACTTTAATCCACTTGATCAGAAAATGTCTGGCTAATCTTGTGGAAGTATGATACAGCTGACAGAGATCGTCATAGTATATCCTTTTCCTCTGCTGTCTTATAAGTGAGACATATTTTAGTAATTTTTCCTATATTGCCACTCTTCTTAAAATCAATCAATAAATCAGAAAACACACAAACTCAGTTTGCAAGGAAGCAGACATTTGTAGTTTGACAAACTCTTAATCTGGAGGTAGATGAAAAATGTTAGTATTCCTCCCACTTTAAGTATTTTTTTTCTGAAAAGCTTGAAGAGTAAAACCATCTGCAGCCATTTCCTTGGTAAAGGGATTCTGTGCTACGAAGCCCTTTCTTCCAGTTCGTATTCTGTTRTAGGATGTCAGCTGATTTCAGCCATCTCATCTGATTGCTTTGGAAATTATTCATTACACARTCAAAATAGAGGACTTAAAGAAGACTTCCTCCTGTTATTTATTTCCTTAAAGAAGTAATTTACAGTAAAAATGAAATGCTAAAATAAAAGTGGCTGTATTATCTCTTTTTCAGTGTTGAAAGATATGAAAATGTTAATGCGTAGACACTTTTCAGCTTCTGGAATAGAATATTGAATTACTGCTTTAGAGACCTTGTTTGCAATATCATGTGAAGATAGTATGAAGTTAAATACTGAAGGAAATTAATATTTTTCTCCTGTGTTGCTTATTCTCTGGTAGTCTCCATTGATATCAGAAGAACCATTACTTCTATATCTATATTTGAACTTTAAAAATGCCCTAGTTTAGATGTAGCTTGCAAGTCTAAACACAATGGCTGTTGAATCTACATTGCACTGTAGTTATGGGGCTGGGAAGCAGGAAATGCAATACTCATGCAAATAGTTTAGGTAGAATCTAAATATACTAAAGGATGCCCTGTTTTTAATTTTAAAACTCTGTATAGTCAACTGGATACCTTGCATGCAGACTGATGTGTGAGGGAATTTGCTTTGAATTATCTAAAATTTGGTTTCTAGAACTAGATTTATTTTTTTAATCTAGAATTTGATTTCTCTAGTATTGCTAGAGATGGCAAACTGAACTAGTTGCAGAAAAAATGTTATTGAAAAGAACATTTGACGTGAAACTAACACAGGAAAAAAAAATGCCTTTGAGTCCTGCTCTTAAAATAGTGTTGTGGGGAGCAGGGGAAGGTGGTAATTTACAGTTGCCTGTAGTTGTTCAAGAGGTCCTAACAAGTATTTTGACCATAATCTTGGCAAAAGCAACTSTCTTGCATATAGTGGCTCATTTGTTGTGAGAGGAAACCAAAATGTGGGTTCTTTCCACTCCTTCAATTAAAAGAATGAGTAGAATCTTACCATTGAAAAAGAAATTTAGATGAATTTTAACTTTTAAYGTTAAATCCTGAAAAGGTAGCACTTAAGTATAATAATTTAAGTAATGCCTCGAAATAGACATTTTCTTTTCCATTCTTGGTGTTTTTAGCTTGGTTTCTATGGAAATGAAACTTATGCTGTCTGTCAGACCTCTGCTTCCCCTGTGTCCAAAAATAACTTAAATTTACCAGCCAGTATCAGCCAAACTGAGGCAGGACAGAGGGAGGCTTGAAGGAACCCAGCTACCTAGAGATTTCAAGAAAGCAGATGTCTACACAGATGAATCAGTGCCCCGGGAAGACCAAGTAGGAGACGTGGTCCTACCAGTTTGTCTGGTAGCAGCTGCCTCCCCATCTGGGAGAGGCAGAGCTTGCAGCTTGCCAGGGTGAGTCCCCTCTGCCCCAGCAGAGTCCTGGAAGACTGTGAGAGGACCTGAAGTTACTGCCTCGAGGTGAACACAGGAGATGAGACACATGGGGCAGAACTAACAAAAGCTACGATCTGCTCGTGGAACAAATTTCCCTTTCATTGCAGCTGTAACTATTTGAGCTGCTTAATCTGCTTCTTGGTGTGTGTGTGTGTGTGTAGTTTTTTTTTTTTGTTTGTTTTTTGTTTTGTTTTTTAAATATAATGGGATGTTCTGTAAGGAGTGTTGTGGTTTTTCTTTAAGTTGCTGCATTAGTATAACTAYGATGCCTTTCAGAATTTCTGAAAGACCTGTATAGCAAGAGACAAGATAAATAGAAATGCTTTCCTGTAATATAAATCATTCAAAATAATGACCAGGACTGTGTCTTTTGAATACACTTCATTGAAGGGCGTAAAGGACTCCTTTGGAGTCTGTGGTGTGGAGTTTTTCTGTTCCCTACGTGCAGTTGCTGTTACAGCTGGTTGCCTTGTTAGCTTTTTTTGAAGGAAAAGTCTTACATGAATGTTCTCTTCCCATCCTCTTGTCAGCTCCATCATTTGTAACTGTTACTAAATTTCAAAWTTTAATGAAAATAGTTTTCAGGAAAGTGGATAGAACACACAAAATTAATTCCCTCAGTAATGGACAAGTGGGTATTGAGCAGTTGCATGCTCTTTGGGCAATGAGCTGTTGCCAGTCTTTTTATATGCACTATTTTTGGTAGAAGAACACATTGCCCTCGCTGAAGGGGAGGGCAAAAGATGAGGAAGAATGAAAATAACAGACAAATCCCTTAAGTAGACTTTTTCTTCCACTGCTCATAGACCAAGCTGCTGCAGCGGGGTAAGCAGAACTACCCACACATTCCAGATCAGGGTGTACCAGCCATTAATGTAAAAGTATGCCAGTAATTTTCTGTTACTACTCATCTCATTCCTAATAAAATGCCACTTTTATTAAAAAATATATCTAAAACATATTTAAAAAAAATAGTTATATCCATTTCAACACCAGATTTTTATTGTTAATGATACTTAATTTAGAATTGTAACTTTTGTAGCTCTCAGTCAAAACTTTTTCTGACCTGCTTGACCTTTTCAAAATCAGGATTTTATTTGTCGTCTTACTTGCTTTCTGTATCCCTAAACATATTGGATTATTTTGAGGTGATTTTGTTTTTCTGGCCTTTACACTCTAAACAGCTATGCATATTTCTCAGCTGTTTGCTACTTTTTCTGGGTCATTGATGAGACATTAAATGACTTGATTACTCAGTTTCTCTGCACCCTCAATATTCCCTTTCATCACCTGGAAGATGATCTCTGCTTAATTGTGTGTGTGTGTGTGTGTGTGTGTGTACACACACACATACATATTTATATATAGGTAAAACCTTTCATTGTTGTGCTACACTTTTTTCAACATAGTATTCAGAGGGACTTTTAAAAGTGCTTTAAACTTATTTTAAAAAGTTAATGATTAATAAAAATCAAAACTTAAATGATTTTGTCACTTTTCTAATTTGAATATATTAAGAGATAGTATGAGAAACTACAAAATTTGTATAAGGCTGTTCTGTTGTGGTGTTTTCTTGTGAAGTATTTTGTATTTTCCCTTGAAATATCTTTTCAGCTTACCTGCCTACTATTGAAATGTCTTATTTCCATGTTTTTCTTCCTATTATCATTAATTTATTTTTAGAAAGATAGACATAGATTTGTAACCTGCAGAGCTTTAATATACTCTGGATTAAAAAAAAWTTTTTTGTGGGAACATAACATTAGTAAAACTTATTTAACACTCCTCTGAGAGTATTTTTTTTTTATTGTCTGATTAATTTTGTATTAGGTAAAGTATAATGTAAATCTAGCCTTAGTATTCTTGTTACAGATAGGAAAACAATGTTATTCTGTAAGATCTTTTTGCAAGCTTGTAAATTAAAATTATAGAACTTTTGTTTCAGATATATTCAGTTTATTCAACTGAGTTTGTGGGTTTTAATTGTGGATGCTTTGGTAGCCATCCCCAAAGTTTTTCTGTTTTCTGAAAACTATTCATATAGCTAAAACAATCAGAACCATTTTAAAAGAAAGACTAGTTACCAAATTTGAATTCTATGGTTTTAATCAACATACTTGCTTATTCTGATTCTTATTTTTCTATATGCTTAACTGGGAGTGTCCTCTTAAAACTTCATTTAAAAGAAGAAAACATATTTTATAAATTATTTTTGTTGAAGAAGAATTTTTGTTCTAAGTTTGAAAAAGATTCTTCAAATATTGGATTGCTATGTAAAAAATTCTTTGAGTGCATCTGAGATGTATTTATTTACTTTAAGCTTCACAATGAGGATGACCCTCCAGAGTCTTCAGCAGCTGAGCAACCTTCCACTTCTACAGAGCCTCCACAGACTCCTCCGACAGCAGCTTTACCTGAAGCAGATACTTCCCCTCCACCTTACTGTAGCATAGCAGTAGAAGCAGCTGCAACCTCAGGTATTTTTCCTTTTCCATAACAGCTTCTTAAAGAAGAGAATGTATGAATCAGCACTTGGTTCAAAGTGGTGTGGTGTTGTGGGTTTTTTTTTGTTTGKTTGGTTGTTTTTTTTCCCTATGCAGACAATTAAGAGTAAAAAAGTGAGCTTTTTGTGCACAGGTCTTTGTCCGGTATGTTCAGAAGCAGTACACTTATTGTTCCAAATTACTAGACTAAATGAATGTTCATTAATTAGTGTGCTACTTAGATTTTATTTAAGTCTGCATGTTGGTTCTGTTCCACATTTAATCTTTACATCTTAAAGCAGTGCTCCGTAATAGACCTCATTAGCAATTTTGATGCGTTTTTGTAAGAAAAAGCCAATTTATAGAACTAAAACTTGTTAAAGGAACATGCCATGCTTAGTGAAAATATCAACGTGAAATGCCGTGAATTCATTGTTTTAAATCTCTTGATAAAATTTTTTGTTTTTTTTTTTTTTTTTTTTTTTCCCTCCCTTTCTCATGAAGTAGTTACTCTATGGTATGGGAGACTTAAACAGGGACTTGGACGTTGCCAGCTGTAAGCAGAGTTGCTTGAGGTTGCATCTCCCATGCACGGAGAAAGTGTTTCAGAATCATCTGTGGCCTGTTTTGCAATTTCCCACCCCTGTTCTTTCAGAAAGATACATTTAAGAGCGTAACAAATAGCCATGCAGAATTATCCTGTGTATTATATCTCTCTGGTATTGGCACCTGTGCTGACAAATCTTGACTATGGAAGGAATCTTTTTGCAAACTGCTGTAGGCTATGGGAGGAAACTCAGTGTGTTTAAAAAAAATCATTAAAAATTATTTTAAAGGTTTTTTATGATGACACTTTACTATTTCAATATATAAAAATGAAGCCTGTCCATTTTAATGTAAGGAACATATTTTCAAAGAATGTGGTAAAATTGAAAGTTTGGAACAATTGATTTTCATGGACCAACTGAAATTAGTAACAAGGCCCTGCTAATTAAGTCCTACCATTACCATGCTGTATTTTTATCAGTATCAGTAATTAGCAGCCCTTTTCAGGGTTCATCTTTGCATATCTTGTGTATGATTTGATAAAGCAGCTTTTTGGTTAGAATATCTAGATATGTAACTTGGCAAGTATAGTCTTTGTTCCTAAACATACTAGCTCTTCAACATCTAGGTTAAGGTTTCTGCCTTGAGCAGAAACTACAAGCATCCTTAAATTGTTCACTATTTTATTTTATGAAAATACATTTTATTTTAAAGCTTGTAAGAATTTGAAGTACAAATACTTTTAACAGAGGTTGAATTTGGTGGTAGGTACTTTAAAGCTTAATAGTTCTGTACATTTAATATTTACTATTCTTGACATCTTTCTTGTTTAAAAATGCATAAATCTCTTCCTTTTGAACAGAAACACAGAATGAATTTTATCCTGTACCACCTCCATACAGCGTAGCTACCTCTCTTCCTACTTATGATGAAGCAGAGAAGGCCAAAGCTGCAGCAATGGCAGCTGCTGCAGCAGAAGTTGCCCAACGAGTAAGTGACATGGTTCTCCTTTATTTCAACTTTGTGAAGTCTTTAAGGCTAATTTTGACTACTTATGATAACTTGAACCATATGGTGACATATTTATTAAAATAATAGTGTGATAGTGAYTTTAAATATTTTGGATTTTTTAGTTCTTTATAGATCATGCAAGTTAGTTGTAAAATACAGTAAAAAGTGTRTTCACTTCTTTGAGGCATGACAGCTTGCTAAACAATTTTTAAAGCCAAATTAYGCCTTTTTGATAGCCTGTCATCTTTTAATTAAAAACTCCTATTAATTTTACTTCTTAGAGTTGTGCTCATTTTGAGTGTTTCAGGTGGTAATAAACTAACAACCGAAGAAGGAAATTCCAGCAATCTGGAAGGGGCAAAACCTCCAATACTGTAGCTCTTTCAGAAGGAAAGATCCCTGTTTTTCATGAAAACTTTAATATTGAGTTTTGAAGAAATGATGTTCCAAATACTATTTACCATGACTTTTTTTTTTTTTAAAAAAAGTAAGTTAACTAGTGGATGTATATATACAGTGCTTATAGGTTTGTTAAAATTAACATTATAAAGAATACAATCTTCAAAGTAGAAAGTTGATATTTGCAGGTAGYATTAAACGTTAGTTTCATTTTGTAAACAGTTGATGATTTTGTTCTTTCTTACCCAAATTCTGGAAAGTGGAGCTTCTAGTACTTCATGTGATTAGCTGTAACATACTATTCTCAAGTTAGATTTCCACGGCTTTCATAAAACACCCCGTGTTGAAATTGTATGTGATTGCAGTTGAGATATTTATAAACTGACTGACTGGGTTATACCTGTCAGTCACAGTGTGTTCAGAGGAGTCTTTGTGATCAGAAAAAATTTATGCTGACCCAGATGGAAGTTGTTACTACTACCATGCAACAATCACAGGCACAAGAGTTTCTTTAAGGTAGGAACAGCTGAAGTTAAAATGAATTCATATAACATTACCAGTGAAAGTGTTGCACAAATCTTTTACTAAATGTGGCAGTGCATTAGGAACATTTGCTTAGTTAGTTGCCAAGTTTCTGCTATGATGATCTCCAGTTGAATGATTGTAACTTTTTTTAACTTCTTTAGCAGGAGCACAGATTGTACTCTTTTCATACAAGCAAAGCTTTTGCTGAAATACTGATTTGAATTCCAATTTTGAAATTATGAACCTTTAAGCTTATTTGGAACTTGAGCACCCTAAGCCTTAACTTTTAACATTGCCAGTCCTGTGGCACTTCAGATAAGGCATATGCAACTCTTGCAAGACTCCTGTTGCTTTTAACTTTGCAAATCTTAATCATTGTATGATGAAAGTTCTAGGTGTACAGACAGTCATCTTTGAGCTGAATTTCTTTGGAAAATCTCAGAATATGGTTCAGCTAATTCCAAGAAAAAAAAAAAAGCTAACCAAAACCCACTGGTTTTGCCCATGTTCTTAATGCTTTTGTTTTGGAGAACTTTAATGCTTGCATGCTCTGGTTACTGTGCCAGAAATGTCTTTTGCCTTTCTCAGAAACTCTGTCTGATTTTGGCCAAATTATAAGCTTTTCTCCACAGTTCAGAGATATAGCTTTTTGGTAAGTCTGTGGAATTTGTCTTCCCTGGACAAGTTTAGACTGCTCACAGCTGTGAAGAGGATGGGACTGCAGATGTACTGTCCACAGAGAACACTTTCAAATGTTCTATATCAGAAGGGGATTATAAGTCTGAAAATAGATATACCTTATGGCTGCTCTTGACTACTTTTAGAGAAAGCACTGGACCTGGGAAATGGGAAATTCTCCTGTGCCCTAAAGTAGTTTTACTATTCTTGGCCTTTGGTCCATAAGGAAGAAGAAAGACAGTTGATTCAAATGTTAGGGCATCAATGTAAGTGGAGGGAAAAAGGACAAGGGATGAGGAGTTTAAATCTGTGGGAGCTTAAGTATTATGGGAAGAGAAGTCTGTTTTCGTTTGGACTAAGAGGTAACTGCCTTAAACTGAGGAAAGAAAAATCGGGTCAGGGAGGATGGGGCTAATAGTCAAAATGAGAAATGGCAAGGGTATATGCTAAGCACTGTTTTGGAGGGAGGAATATATTGAGCTATTTTAGTTAGGAGCAAGAGTGAGAAGGATAATCTGAGATTGGCTGCAGAAGGAACTCAATGTGGTATTGGAAAAGGAGTTGAAGTGGATGTGAGAAAATGTGAGCATAGGGAGGGAGGAGGAACAGTGGTAGGAGTGTGTCAGGATGCAAGAGAAGACACTTGTAGAGTTGAGGAGAGAAAATAACTGTTAGTTGGAAATTATGCAACGTGAGAAGAGTCAAAAGCTAAATGATTAAAATGACTAAAATTCTTTGCTCAAGGAAGAATGAAAATAGGAAAACGGAGTAAAATGAAGGCAAGGAAAAGGAATCTGGAATGGTGGGAGGTAGAGGAGTAGGATATTGTGGCAAACATAAATGTTTGCATAAAGTCTGTCCATATACTTTCTTAAAACATACAGTAGAGCTCAAAACTCAGTAAGTAGGTGCTGATACTACGAAAAAAACCTSCTTCTGAAAAATTGATGGGAAAAACAATCATTTCCCAAAATTACAAGTGTTTCTTCAGGTTGTAGACTTAAGTTAGCATTAAGTTAGTGACAGAAGTCTTTTCAGTGTATCTAAAAGTAACAGTCCTGCTGACTGCTAGGAGTCTCAGGTTTTATAGAATTTTTACTCAACTTGTTTTTGTTTTTTTAAACAAAGAAAATAAAAAAGACCTGCCCCACAAACTATAGTCAAGAAACACTTAAACTTGCAAAGTCAAGCTTTGGAAAAAAGTAATATAAGACAAAGCCAAGGGWTTTTTTAGATGAAATCAGTCTTATGTGCCAGTGCAGTTTTAATTGATGCTATTTTAATCACCTGACCATATGATAATTCCACAGAATCTCTACTTTACTTAGTACCTATGATGGATGTACACTGGGGTCAGCTAAAGCTGTGTAAGACTGTCGCCATCCAGCAGATAACTGGAAAAAGAAAAAACGTCATTTTATAATTGAAGTGGTGGTTTGCCATTCTGAAGAGAAGGATTGTGATCCTTACCTCTACAGACCCATGGGAGAGCAGATAAATCACTTAAACTTTGCGCTATTACTATCTAATTGCTTTCTCACTTTCATTGTGTTTGAGATTGCAAGCAGTAGCAGCTGCAGACAATGTCAGAATTGTTTTATACAGTTTTCAGAACATACATAGCTTGTAGTTTGAGTTTTCAGCCTTACAACATTAGTGCTCTGATGGCATGTGAACTGTGCTATGACCTATGCCTTTAACTTCTTACATGTAAACTAAGAGTAGTATTTTCCCTTCACTGCAATAGTGTTAACAATTGCAAAAGATTAAATGTCCTTAGGTTATGTTGAGCAATCTATGAAGAAGCTGAAAATTGTTTCAAGGTATATTCTAAAGTGTGCGGTAAAGCATGCAAAAAAGCTGTTCATTGAGCAAGAGAGGAAAACTGTATAAAATGATAGCACATTTAATAAATCACTTCTATCCTTTTCTTTTTCTGCACAAGGTAGGAGTCTTAAGAAAATTTTATTGTTACCTTACTACTCTGTCATAGTTCCTGTATCCACAGATTTTCAGCAATCTAAGCTTAGCGTTTATTGACATTTTTCAGTGCTTGACTGTAGTCCTTTGTGAAGTTTGTCTTAAAACGATAGTTTGAGTGTTAACGTGCCTTTTTTTAAAGGCTCCCAGTAAGCTCAACATATCAAAGAAATTGTAACAAGCCTTTGTCATCATTAGTTACCTGGCTTTTGATATTTTCAAATTCTCAAGGTCAATTTTGAAAGGTTATTTAAGCAGACAAAAATATTTTTAATGGTTATGATCTGTATGTTGTAATAAATGGCTTTTACTTAATGCTCTACTTTAGTTGCATTTGTCTTATATTTTTCTGTTTTTACATGCTTAGCACGCCCAGTTTAGGGAATCTAGGAGTCTGTTTGATGAAATATTCCTCAGTCCTTCRGAGGTATGGTATAGTTCTCTCTAGTTTAGACTTTAACTATGAATTTTCCTACTGGCAAACAAATGCTTCTGGGGTTCTTCATGCTTTTTTTCCCTCCCTCCTGCAACCATTGACTTCTCAATATTGTTTTATGTGCTGAAAGCATCATTAATTAGTTTTATTTGCTAAGTTGTCACTTTTTCTAGGGAGTTGTTTCTTTGTAAATCATCTATATTGCACAACATTGCCAGTTTTATTATTCAAGGGGTTTCTGAAGACTGATCCTTTCTTTGATTAAAGGTGGTCATCTCGTTGTTAGCCATCCTAGGTTTCAAACTGAAGGAATTTACAAAGCCTGGGAGAAGAAAATGATCCTCTTTTCTTAGAGTAACTACAGAACTGTAGTTTGAAAGAAGTTAATAGGTTCAACTTCAATACATGCTGTGTGAAATTTGATGTTGTTTTGGTCAGAGATGTTACTATGTGGCATGCATTTATGTTGATAATGTATTTTGCTGTTTAGCTGTTTCTCTGGTGTAAGGAAAAGTAAGTACACATTTTGTGACATGTTTAGCAGATAGAATTGTCCACAGTCCTTAACATGGCTAACTGTCAAAAATCAATATAAGATCGTGAAAAATATTATGTATTTTAGCAATTTTCATGTGTGTCTATTCAAATAATTGTTCTAATTGAGAATGATGTATTAATAGAAATATTACTACGAAGTTATGTTTAGTTCTCAGCAGCAGCTGAGAGTCATTCTACATAGCCTCTTTAAAATGTGGCCAAAAAGGTGTCAAACAATTATATTTGAAGAAAAATTGGGACAGTTGATACTAATTAGCTCATTGAATAACATTGTGTTGTGAGGGACAGCTTATGCTTGGGGGCATGACCATTGCCCATTGGTATCTTCCATCTACAGGACTATGATCATTAAACCATATAGTACCAAGTGGTGGATGTACCTGGAAATTTAATTTGAATATGATTTAAAGGTAGAAAAGCCTATTTCATCATTCTTAAAGATTCTGGTAAATTAATGTGCCGGTGTTTGGAGACAGTAAGTGGAACTTAGTTTAATGTAGTTCCCCTTTCACATGGAACATGATTAATTACAGGTTGTTTATGCTTACTATGAAAGTGCCTACCTGCAAATGTTTGCTCACATGTATCCAGGGTTATATATTGACTTGCTGCTTACATGTGTAAGCCTTAGCCATGTGCACATAGAGAAACCTGTTAAACTTGTTACTGTAGTTGAGCAAAATGTTATTTTCCTAAAGAAACATTTTGTATAGAGAGTAGCTCCCTAATTGATACAGAAATGGCAATGTGAAGTGCAGAGGTTACAAGGCAGTTCAAAAGCATGGAAAAAGTTGTTCTACATAGGAGATTTTTATGGGCCTTCTGAAATTTGAATTGGATTTTTTTTTTTTTTTTTTGTTATCCTAACTTGAAAAAAAGGAACTTGAGGTAAACATTTCAGAGACAAGCACATGCACATTGTTTAATGCATTTTCAACCTTTACTTCCCCTCTCCCTTCAGTATTACAGCTGCAGCAAAGTTAGGTGACTATGAAAGCATTAGTTTAGCATAAGATCACCATTCAGGGAAATCTGAAAKTATGTAGAATTTAATTACAGCCTCTTAAGATTGCTGCCGCCATTTTCCTGTGTTTTCATTTGAATTATCTGTGTGAATGGCAGTGTTTTTGAAGTAATTTATCTGATGCAGAGTCCTGGATTATTAATCTGGAATGAAAGAAAGCATCTGGAATTTCATGCGTATGTTATGGAGGGTAGTGCTAGCCGCCTTGAGTTTGGCATAGTTTGTTCTAGCATATATTTAGCAGTCATTGCTCCCCTGGTAAATTATTCTTTTATATTTACAAAGGTGAGCAAACATGTCAATGACATAGCAGATCATTTTGATTTATTTTAAGATCATTTTAGYTATGAACTTAACATGCAAAATAACATTTGATACGGCAACTGAATAATGTGATAAAATCAGAAGTACACTATTTCAGTAGCAATTGTTTGCTGTGGGAAAAACAGCTAAATAAATYTTATTTTGATGAATCTCCATTGAATTATGTTTTTTATAGAGCACATCTTATCTCAATTCTAACCTATTATGATTAAATGGAGAAAAAAAATTGTAGGAAAAGTAAATAAATGCTCATGTTTTTATCTATACTGTTTTACTACTGTTAATTGGCTGTGCTGCTTAACTTGAATCATTCTGTCTTGTTTTACTGTTGTTCACTTAACTGCAGGAACTGATGTTTTTAATTGGTTTTACAGTTTCCATCAGGCTGTCTTTAAGTGCTCTCATCATGAAAATTTGTTTTTCCCAGGCTACGATTGTGGTCACGTCTTAATTCTGCACAGAAATGTATTTGCAAGATCTACCAAGTCCTGCTGAAAATAGAGTATTGAGAAACAAAATAAATCCATACTTTCAGTGTTTTAAGATCTAATATTTTGACATGGCTAGAGAAACCTTTAGATTGTTTTGACTGACATTTGTCTATTCAGTTATGTTTGACTTAACAAAGTATTGTGATTTGAGTTTAGAAAACTTGTAAATGCTCTTGATGTGCTTGTGCCCCCTAGTGTCATTAGAGACTCCTTGCTTTGTATGTATTCTGCAGTGGATTAGAGGACAGTAGAATTGGTTAGTGCTGTGTTGTTGCATCAGCAACTTGTCTTAAGATACTAACTTTATTCTAAAGTTTTGTCATATAGTTTGAGAAGCAATAAAAAGGCTTACCTTTAAGAAAAATAATTGTGAAATCATTCTTTCTAAAAAGATATTTATTTCCTTAGCTGCATATTAAGATATGAGAGAGATAGTAACAATAGAGATTTCTGCTGATTTTGACTGTAAAAAATACTCATGTCTGAAACTTTTTCATTTAAGATAATTTCTAGTCTCGTTTAAGATGAGTATACAATATGTACATATCTTTACTTTTACAGAAAGTTTTCAATTAAAATCTGACCTCTATCAGTATAAGCAAGACTTGTTTTATAGATATTAATTCTTTTTCTTTTAAAATGCCCTTGTGTGGACTTGTTACAGAAATGTCAATTCTCTCCTACTTTTAGAAACATAATTAATACTTTAAACCTACAGATAGTTACTCTAAAATAAACTTTTCACTAAATTATCACTAACCTGTAAATCCAGGAAGAAGAGTATCCACCACGGGATGATTTCAGTGATGCAGATCAGCTTAGAGTGGGCAATGATGGCATCTTCATGTTGGCATTTTTCAGTAAGTTATTTTATATCCCAGACCTATTGAGGTATATCTTAACTGTACCTTATTTCTATGGACTAAAAAAAGACAGCTGTGATAAACTATAATAATTTACTGTAACAAATGGATTATTACTACCTGTACACAGATATAAACACTTTTTGTTCCAGAAGTAGCAAGTATGTTGCACTTTTTTCCAGTTGTCAGACACCTATCACAGATAAGAGGACAAAACAAGGTCACAGTAAGTGTTCTGAAACATAGCTAGATTGTAAACTGTGAATTGGGAATTTTGGTTATGTGTAGGATTACCAACTCTAATTAAAGGCTGGATTAGAAACTGTCAGTCAATTTTTAGGTAGAAGGAATTTGAGAGAGATACAATGTACCATATGAAAGTTGCTTTGGTTAGTGTACTGAATTAAATAGCTGTGGGTGGATTTGTGGAACAAATCCAGCCATACTTATTTTCAGGTGTAACTAACCACTGGCATATAAAAATACGAAATATCCAGTCTTCAGGTGATCCCTGATAGTCAACAGCACTACTGTAGCACTTACTCAAGGCTCTGTGTGCTGTGCACATCTTATCTTCTAATTTAAGTATCGCACTGAGCAAAGTTGAAAGTATCACTGTAAGTTACTTCTAGAAAGAATCTGCCTTTGTTTTCCCAATTGTGTGTTTATTTTTAATTTCTGAGGATGTTTCTCCTTTCCAAAATAAAACTCTTATTTTGCAGCTTTTATGAAAATTTGATACATCTGTTCGTTTTAGCATGCGTCAGGATGAAAGACAATTGATATTCAGTAAAGTCCCCTTTATGTCTTTTCAGCTTGTATTTCATATTAGTTSAAGTTTTTCTTGTCTTTTACAGTTTGTTTAATTATTGAGGATGTAGAATATAGAACTTTCACAAATTCTTTTTCTTGTTGGTACAACATACTTGGATAATTCAGGATTTTCATTTTAATGCACAGAAGCATGGGGGTATGCAGCTACCTTTTATAGCAAATGCATAAATAAAGAGACAAAGCGAGTTTGTAGCCTGACCTTTCTGTAGTTGGACCATAAAAAGGATATGTTCTTGCGGGGAGGAAGGGGAGAGCTTGGCTTAATTAGTCTCTTTCCTTTTCTTCCTCAGCCCATTTGCTATAACCGTTTGTGTTCGACCAGTATGGGTTCTGCATTGTGTGAACTTGCTTCGTGCTTCTAGAGCCTGCTTCAGGCCTTCATTTATGCTGCATTTGGAGGACAAGCAAATAGGTTGTCAGCAGTGAAACTTCAAAMAAAAATTTTGGTTCTACTATAGTTAAGTTCCTAATCTCAGCTGAAAATGATCTTGTTAGCTTGCATCTAGGAACAGACAAGTAATAAAAATCACTCTATGCAGATACTCAATTAAGGAAAGTGAAGGCTCTAATTATATGCAAATGTTTGACCAAAAGTGCATGCCCAGGGCCTTTGTACACACCTTCAAGAATGGAGAARTTGACTTGGATAAACTAGTAGTTTTAGTTTAGCCAGTTAGCTGAGACTGCACAGAGCACTTTTTACATATTTTTCAAAAAATTCTGTAAATCAAAATTTTTCTTACCTATTTTGAGACTATATGTCCATCCAACTTTGCTTTCCTTTGAGTGAAATGCATAAAATGACTAACCTTTCCAATTTAAATATATTACAAGATATTAATGCAAGCATATGCTTAATTAGTGTCTATGTTGACTATTATAGAAACCAGTTACGTATGGAAATTTCAATAGCATACTGTTCATTTGTGTTCATATTATGACTAGTGTACAAAACCCTGTAGGAAGTAGACCTATGATACTSTTGAGATTTTTTTATTAGAAAATTAAAAAGCTAAATGAAAAATTAATTTAACTTAGCAAGAATCAATCTTAAGTGGGAGTGTGTGGGTAGTCCCATTTCTATTTAAGGGAGTAAGAAATTAAAATGAAGTTAAATGTCTTTCACTTGTATACGGGGGCATTTTAAAATGCTGTAAGCAGAGGTGACTGACTGCCGAGAACCTACAGTAAGTTCTCACATGTAGTTAGAATGCAGGAAAACACTATTAGGCGTTGTGTTGTAGTGAGATGGTCATGAGAAGAATGAGCTGTTCTAAATTCACTCTCCCACCTCCTCCTTTGACTGTTATGTATAGCATTTCTAGAAAGACTATAAATCTAATGAGGGAGAGAGGGACCTTGAGGGGCTTTTTTTGCCATAGTTTTAAATATAAAACAATGCAGTGAACTCTTTTATGTTAATTTAACTGAAATTTAGTTTTTTAAAAAACTTTTTACTATTCTGCTTGTTGCAATCGACTAATTATCATTACCTGCCATCTAGTGGTAGCTGTCTATATTGCATAAAATTGCTGTCTTGCAGGCCATCTAGTGGCCAGGTCTGCGGTATGTTTTTGGTCGTTGAGAGGGGGTGTTTGTATATTAAGTTTTTTTTTGTTGTTTTGTTGTGTTTCCTTTTAAGAAAAAACATAATCCCTGGTGACACAGTTACAAATAAGAGTTGCGCATGCACGCTATGAACTTCTTTCCTATCTAGGTATGAACTGGATCGTAAAGTACTATTGCAGTTAGCCTAACTGGACTGACTGACTGACTGAGTCACTACAGTCAAAAGAAGAAAAGCCCTTCACATGAACAAATGTTTTTAATGTCTTTGTGTTTGCAAAATGACTCTGTTTTGTTGTTGTTGCTGTTGTGTTTTTTTTTTTTTTTTTTTTTT
>NW_028186423.1:14438912-14648053 GCF_003343005.1 Rhea americana
CTTTGGTGTTTGATTTGGAAATGGTGGAAAAATCTGGAAACAAGTTAAATATACGTAACATATCTAATTTATCTCCAGCATGTACTAAAACCATACTTTCAGAAAGTAGTTTCACTTTTGAAATCTTTGGCTGTGTTGGCGTGTGAATAATTTGGTGTTTGTCTATTTCTAATTTAAATGAATATATTTGATCAAAGGCAGCGAATTACTCTTATCAGACYACTTAATATAATTTGTGTATTATGTATTTTAGTTGGATATGCCATATATAGCGTAGTAAAAACTTTTCAGAATGTAGTAGGAAGCACTTAGTAGATAACTTTCTCAGAAGGAGTCACTTTTTGTATACAAAACAGAACAGGAGGAAATCTTTAGCTGTTTTTTTCCATTTTGCATACAGTTTTAATGATATAGTAACTTATGCCCAAATGGATGTGGTTTGTTTGGGTTTTTTGTGCTTAGTCTGCTCATAACAGAATTGGAAAGGAGGTATTTTGGGACAGTGGTAAAAGGCTTATATGATTTTTCTCTCCTATATAGTGAATGCATTAGAATATAAATCAGCCTTTTCACCTCTGGACCCCACAAGGAGTGCAGAGATTCTCCCTATACTCTAGAAAATTTGAATATTAACTGGAATCTCTCAAAGAGTTAATCATCACTTCAGAGTAAGGAGAAAAGAAGGGAGAATACTTTTTGATCAGACAGGTGTAGTTTAAGTTCTCATCTGGAGATCTCATTTATTCTTTTTGAATTGATATCTTGGCGATTTAAACGCTGTAACTGCAGTTCCCACCAATAAAATTCATAGTGTGGAGAAACATTAATGCACATTCTGTTCCAGATGCTATATTGGAACAGATAATATCCACAGCAAAACTTGCAAGCTAATGTTCGCACCATTTTCAAAACTAGTGGACACTTCAGTCTATAAAATATGTACAAACTAGGGAATCTACCTGAAGTTTTAATAAATATCAAGGTATCTACCTGAAGTTGAGAGGCTGAGTTTTAGTGCAAGCTCGGGGTGAGCACAGCCTCCTATTGTGTGCTTCCTGAAGAATACTACTTAAGCATGCTCTAAATTTCCTGTGGATTTAAAAACCTGACTTCTAGATGTCTGCAGTATGATTGTTAAACAGGTTTCCCTTAGTCATGCAAGAGGAGCTGAGAGGAAGTCATTTGACTAAAACTGCTGCTGTTGGGAGGAGATAAAGCAACCATTTTGGGAATGCCTGTTTCCCCCTGATTAGCGGGGGTGCCTGGCTGACCTTCGTACACAGTCACCTAGCTTCTTTTTGCAGAGAAATTTAATTTCTCCATGCATTTTGGATGTAATGAAAAATAATTGGAACAAGAAAACTTCCAGTTGGGCTTTAAGAAAAAAGAARTTCTCAGCAAGGGTAATGAAGCACTAGAAGTAAAATGCATAGGGAAGTTTTGGAACATTCATCACTGAGTAGAAAAACAAATTACACATTCTTAGGAATAGCATAGGTATAGCTAATCCTGTTTTCAAACAGTGAAATGAAATAAATATAACTCTGGACCCCTTTCAGCCCTGTATTCTCTGACTCAGGTGTTCCCCCCCCTTAATTAGGTCTTGCCATATCTCCATAGCCTTATTAAACTTCTTGAAGCTTTTTATTAAACTATTTGAAGGTATTTTAAGGGGAAGAAAAATCCTAGCTACTGAAATTTTTCATTCAATTTGAGAATAGTCAGAGACATGCAGAAAGTTAGTATTCAAAGGCTGGTGGAAACAGGGTAGGTGAAGGAAATTGCAGCATTTTGTATCCAGGTTTTTAATATGCTGTTAATCCCATATGATTTTGGAAAGAAGCATGCTGTTTCCTGTGATATTTTCTTCCTTTCAGAAAAGATAAATTGTGCTTGCTGTGATTGAAAGCAAATAGATTGAGTTTCTTTTGAGACTCAAAACACACTTTTTCTGGTGAAAATACCAGATCTATAAGGTGGATATTTTTGATGAAAAAGTTTAAGTAAACAGTTATCTCCTTTAGAGATCACTGTTTTGTATTTTTCTAGTTCTCTCTTTTTTTCTCCTATTCATATATGGATGCATGTTCATGCATGCAATTTCTACTCCAAACATGCATATGAAGGGGATTCTTTTTAAATCTTTCTGCTAGTTTACTTTTAAGACTCCATTTAGAAGATAATGCAATATGCCACAGAGGTTTGAAACTAAATATCAGGCACTTGAATCYTGGGTATTTTTATATTAATTTTACTGCTGGGATAAGTTTTGATCAGATTCTAAATACATTTTTTGTCTATTGAAGTTCATAGCACCCTATTGATCATCAGCAGACTTAAAGTGAAGCCTTCAGAAAGGAGGAAAATTGTTTCCCAGTTCAAGAATGAAATAAGTTCTGCACAGCAGTAGGGAAAATGATTTCTAGTAATGCTTTAAGAATTGAAGACTTTTTATTACAGTATGCTTATGCCAGGTGTGAAACTCTGTTTTCTTGGTATTAAAAATAAGAAAAAAATAYCATGGGACAAAGAAGTGGTCATAGTTGGATTTTGTTTATATAGTTACTATTAGAACCTTTGTACAGGCTTGAGCTGTGGCTAAAACTTGAAACCAGCACAGATCTTCAAACCAGTTTTATTGGCAGGTTTTCATGGTACTGCTTACAAACTTAAGACAAGTGATTAAGGTGTAGCTGTAGAAAACTTAAGTCAAAAAATCAGCAAGTGAAACAGAATAACCATTGTGGGGAAAAAAGTAGATTAATTCTAGTGTGCTTGTAATTATTGTTACATCTTGTCATGTATTTCAATCCATTAAAAAACCTACTTGTATAAAGCAGTTTAACATAGTAATAAACTTGGTTTTCCTTTGTTTACTGCAAATTGTAGGAACATAGTAAAAAGATTCTTTGCAACTTAATGAGCATTGGCAAAAAGCAAGCACAGGTTTGTTCTCTGTTAGGAATTTTGCTTTTTTTTTAAAAGAAGCAACATTAACAAGTGTTAGTAAACTAGTAATGACAAAATACAGCTTYGTATGTAATCTTTGCCTTTCCCTGTAGTTAGAGGATGAAGAACGGCAACAAATGCAAGCTCGTTTGCCAGTTAAATAATTTTACTCCAACTGTTTTAGAATTACAGATAGCTAAAAGATTTTTTTTTATTTCAAACTTTGATTTCTGATATCAAAAAAAAAAAAAGGCCTATGCTCACTACTGCCCATCAGAAGAGTTTGGGATGTGGAAATAGCTCATGAGTAGCCTTATTTCCATGGACAGATTATAAGCATATTAGACTTGGAACGTTTGAAATATTCTATGTTTTTGTGTTTCAGCTGGGATTATTTTATTGCAACTATAAAGAGAAATACAAGTCCAACAGAATTATTGTGACCACTACATTAGATATCAAGAGGGTTTTTAAATAAAAAGTCTATTCCCTCCTACCCCCATCACCAAGCAACTTCTTCCTCCAGGTTTGTTATGAGTTCTGTTGTGGTTAGGAAGCAACCCTAATGGCTGCATTCTTTTTATGTAAATTACATTAATATACACTTATGCATGTGTATTTTCTCTCTCTCTTTCTTGTGTGTGTGTAAAGAGGATGAGTAAATAGAAGTAAAGAATATYTTTTAATTTAAAACAAAGATGTGGTTACACCAGCTTGTCAGACTTTATCTCATGTTTGGGAATGACTGTCATCTTTATGATAACCTGTATTAGTGTCAGATCAGGAAGTCTAAGTGGTTTGAAGGAAAAGGTAGTCTCCTTAATAGCTGAAGAGCATCATTTAAATTTTGGGTGGATGCAGACAAAAAGTAAAGGGCTGCATTGGTAGCTGCAGGAAACTCACACAAAGACTAAGTCATCTCTGTGTAGTAGATATATATTTCGTGTATATATATTTCATTTTACTAGTTTCTCCCCTGGCCCTCTCATTCCCCTTTTTTTCTTTCAGCTTTGGGAAGAAACTTATGCTATGGATTCCATAAAGCAATAAAAGGATGAAAATTATGGACACCTTTTACTGCTGTGATGTCTCACGGCTTGGGATAGACAGGAATTGCACAAATTATTTTTGGTTATTCTTACCAGATGCAGTGTGGGCCGCAAAGCTCAGGGAACTTGCCTGACTGACCACATATTCCTGGACAGGAAATCGTGATAGAAAAAAGAGAGAGTTAGATAAGGTTAGTCTTTAGAGGAAAAAAAACAATTAGGATATAGATAAAAGTCTCATTTGATGCAGTCCGTCTAGGAGCTGGAGATATATTTATGATGGAAAGGAAAGAATTTTGTGACCAAGCAGTGTGAAAGAATGAAAAGATGAAGAGTTTGATGTTGACCATATTAAGTTCACGTGACATAAGGCAAATGTTGGAGAGGCTTCCTAGGATGATGATTAGATTTGGATGGAAGTGAAAAGTTCCACATTGCTGAACTTAGATCAGATACCCATAGCAGAATTTTTATAGTGGATAGATACAAGTGAAAACTTAAGTAGTGAGATTTTTCTTCTGTTTATAGCTCATTTTATTTGAGATTTGTGAACTTGCAGTTTACAACTTTGCAGTTTATGCTTTTTCTTTCTTGCTTTCATTGTCTGCTTACAACTTGATGGACAAGCCCAYTGATTTAAGAGAAGAAAGCTGTTGTGAACAATATTAGAACATACTGTTGCCTTTCAGGAGTTGGGCAAATAAATAAGTATTAAATATCCACCTAATATTCTTCCAGTCACTTTGGATTTATTTTGAGTATTCCTTTAAAGAAAATGGAAAGGAGGGTAAAACTGCCATTGTGTTCAAATTTGAGTATAAAAACTCATTTTCCTCCCTCCCTGTACCTTATGGTATAGGAGGGGAAAGAGGAATTTATAATTGTATAATACACAACTGAGTTCAGGTGGTATACAAATCCCTTTTTTGATATAATTTTAAAATTTTAAATATCCTAGAAATTCCTCTAGTATGCATAGTCCATTAGAAACATGTCTGTCTTCTCACCRTTTTAAGTCTACCAAACATTGGAGCCATTATCAAAGTCACAGTTGTTTGAGTAGCAGGGATAAATGAAGAGGGGTAGATTGCTGTGCTGAGACAGGAGCAGAGAGGCATTAAAGAACTAGCTACTGAAATTTATAAAAACCAACAGTAGGGTGAGTTTAAAGAGCTTATTTTATATATTTTTTTTAACTACTTATCTAATTTTTCTTGAATATAAATCACTTTTTTTCCTATTTTGGAAAGATATCTGAATGTCCAGATTAAATATTCTTGTTAATAGAATAGCTGTCTCTCCTCCCTCTACTCACTTAACTTATACCAATTTTCTAAGTTGCCCTCACTTACTCTGACTGGAACATCACCTAATCAGGATTCCCATGCTTCGACCTAATCTACTCAAACTGCAGTCATGCAGATGATGATGATGTTTGCCAACTTCGTGTGCAGATGTGAAAATTTAAGTTGTAAAACTGAGTTGTGTAAGATCATTAATGAAGTAGCAGAAGTAGTTAGACACAATGTCCTTTGTTTGATTTCTTATGCTTTTGTGTAAAGTGTCTAAGATTTCTGATATCGGGTGTTTGGATATAGATCTTGTAAAAAGAGAAGACAGTAACCAATGAAAYGTTAGCTTCTCAACTTCTTATCGTCATTTCTATAATATGCTTACAGAACAAGATCAGATACTTTCATTCTGTTCTATCCAAGTTGGGTAAAGCCGAATATGCAACCTTGATATATGAGCATATGTATGCATAATAATTATATTCTTGGCTATAAAAAAGTAGCAAGGTTGGTTTTTTTTTTTTTTTTTTTTTTTTTTTTTTTTTTTTTTTTTTTTTTTTTTTTTTTTTTTTTTTTTTTTTTTTTTGCTCGTTTTAAGCCAGATCCTATGTGTTGTAGTCCTTTGCTTGTATAACCATTCTTATCTAATTTTACCTAGTTGGTTTCAGTAGCAATGTAATGCTTTATTTGTGGAATGTTCTCATGTAAAGCAGTAGACTCCAACCTATTTACTGTTTGCTTTATTTTTAAGTGAATACACCATTGGAAATGTCTGGATTCAAGCTAAATTTCTGAAAGCTTGAATTATTAGAAGGGAACTTCTGACTGTGTAAGGATATCCTTATTAGTTTATAAGTGAAACTAATGTCAAGTGTTCGCTTATCTATGCGAATTAACAGAAACTGTTTCTTTTATTTTATAGTGGCATTTATTTTCAACTGGATTGGATTTTGTTTATCCTTCTGTATAACAAATACYATAGCTGGAAGGTATGGTGCAATCTGTGGATTTGGTCTCTCACTGATCAAATGGATTCTCATTGTACGGGTATGTTTCTTGATTTATGCTGTATGTGCTTCTTTGTCTATAGACTGAGAGCATAAAGATTTATTTAAAAGTAGATAATAATGGAATTATAAAAACACAAAATATTTTAAAATTCTGTATATTAAAAAACTTAAATGTGCCCAGAATTGGCTCTGACTTTCCATTTCATCAGAGAATTTTCTATATTACTTACTAATGAAACTTAAGAGTATTTTTATCTGATTTATCATTTCACATTCTRGTGAAATTAGGAATGTAGAGTGACCCATTCTTTGAACAAGCATACAGGAAAAAATGGAGAAAGTACCAAGACAGTTTTGGTACTGTTCAGAAATACTGTCCTGTATGAACATCTAGGCTCTACCTATCAGAAGAATATTTCAGAAGTGTATTGCTAAACTATTCTCCCTTGAAGAATTTGGTATTTTCTCCTTATAAGATACATATATACTAAATCATGTCAAAATCAAACAGAGATTTTTAGAGAAGAGATTGGTCCTTCCTGGACATGCCCTGCATCCTGGCTGAGAGTGGGTTTTTTGGTTCCTTAGGGTGCATGGAATTCTTCTGGACCAGAGGTGATTCTGATGCATTTATCTGGAGTTCAGGGGTTGGGGTAGAATTTGTTTTAATGGGGGAGAAGACCTGAATTTTTCAATTGTATATCCATTGGGGTTATTTTCAACTTTTCTTAAGGCATACTAAGGAGAAGGCAGAACTTAATCATTGTGACAGTTTTATTATTGTCAAGCAGATGGGAATATGTTCTTTTCTTATAATAAACCCCCAAATTAGTATATATTAAACTTCCTTGAAGAATTACTGTGTTGTAGTTGATATTTAAATTCTAATATATTAATATATTGCCGATTTAAAATACTTGAGCTGGCCAGTTCAAGACCTCAGGACTGCTTTTTCTGTAGTGATTACCATCTCCCTGTGTTGTCCCCCTTTGCAAAGAGAAATTAACCCCCAAAGTTCATTGGGTGCATACTGACAATGTTGTCTTGTTGGTGATGCAGTGTGTATGCGGATGAAATTCTGTTCCTTTGCTTCGAGCTTCAGAAGGCTTGTATTGCCCTTTTTCACTTAGGGTCAGTGGTATGAAATACAATAGTGTCTAAACAATCCTGGTTCATGTGTATTCTCTCTCTCTCTATTGGTGCTTTTTTTCCCCCTTCTAGTAAAAGTTGATAAAAGTAAAATTTGGGGAAATTCTGCAACAATGATTTCTTTTGCATACAGAAAGTGTGAGAGTAGTACATACAAGCCAGTGATTGACTGCTGATTTAATAAACCTTCCCAATTAAATGGAATTATAAATTTGAAAGAAAATGGATTGGTAGGTATGTTTAAAGAACTTAAAWTACTGACTATAACGTGAGATAGGATTTTAGTAGTGCTGTGAATCAAATATCTGTTATTTTAATGAACTATGAAAATACAAAATGCTTTCTCTGCTGGATAGTGGAAATATTAGTATTTATGTGGGGGCAATATAAGTACTAATTATTTTAAATTGATTTAGCAATTCTGGTTTTTTTATTTATTTTATTTCATTGAATTGTTTATAGAAATGAATGTGAGTAMAGGATTAGGCCTTTAAAGAAAGCACGTGATCTGACTCTATAATAGAGAAAATATCTGTGGGTCTCCATACACAGTTACTTGAGGGGGAAAAAAAAGGATGAATTATGCTCTATTTTCATGTAAAATTTATTAAATGACACTGACGCTTATCTGGTTGAAGGTGTGGCCCAATATCCTCTTTTTAGAGTAAGCAGTGTCTGAATTACACAGTCTCTGGGTTGACACTACTGAAATGTGCTAGAAATGACAAATGGGCAAGTACTGTGGCAGGATGCATTATACATGAAAGCAGAATGGGAAGCGTAGCTGCTACTAAACAGGGTGTTTTATTCCTTCTGTTAACTTTTCACACATCTTTCTATTCCTATTTCCAATGTGAACTTTGGAGACATTTGATTAGCCTTTTTATCAGTGGAGCATGCAGTCTGGAGTCTGGTAAAGGCAAAGATACCTGTCTCCAATACCATCATGCCCTGCCCTCCAGCTGCCTCCCACATCACAGAGAGGACAAAACTGTCTACCCTGGTCACTAACAGGAACAGTTGAAATGCCACTTCAAGGTTCATTTAGCTGTGTTCAGCTCACTGCTGGGAACTGAATACTGGTTTGGAAATGAAAAGACTTTAATGAGTTGGGGGTCTTTATGGGGCTGGTATTCTTGGCAGCGATTAACAGTAGGGGGTATACAGAAGGTCAGAAGCTCTTCTTTTGAGGGGTCAGCAGAACATCCCCGTCTGATAAGATTAAACTAATGTGGCTTCTGGTGTTAATATCTGAAGCAGCAGGCTGCTCTAATGTGTTGGGATGGTAGGCATTGGGAAAAAATCGACAACAGTGATTCATTGTAATAAAGTGTCAGATGATTCCAGCAAGTAATACTAAGTGGTTTTTAGAGGATTTGAAATAACTTTGCTGAAGAATACAAATAACAGTTCCAGTATCAGGTGTAGTCTATTGCTGTACAAATACCAGTTTTATATTTTACCATAATCTGTTATTTTTATTCAAATGTGCTTTTTCCTCTATCCTTTCTATGTTTAAATAGGCATTAAATATGTCTTAGTCACCTATCTTACTGAAGTTAAGCCTTATGAATGTATTTCAGTTCTCAGATTACTTTACTGGATATTTCAATGGACAGTACTGGCTTTGGTGGATATTTCTTGTACTTGGTAAGTGGCAATTGAAAATATTTATGTTTTTATGTGGAAGTACTTAAAGACGAATTGTGCCTGTCACTTGTAAATAGTTCTGCAACAATTTAGCTGTATGTTTTTCTTTAACTATTGGTAGTTTTGTATGTTTCTTTTTATTTCCTTGGTGTTCACCAGCTTATTGGTTACTATCATGTTGTGTGAACTGCAGGCTGTTTAATTAACTTCCAACTCAAGAATTTTTTTTCTGCACATATGATTACGTATGTATTTGAGACTTGTAATTTGTATTTTTTACACAAACTGTATAACAACTGTTCTAAGAAACTGTACACCTCCAGGCTTTTTTGTGGAAAAATAGTAGAAATGAGTGATAACTAATGTTCATATGTGTAAACTTATAAGTCAAATTTTACATTTTAAGAAATGTGACTGATCCAAAGAAAGTGGAGTTTGTTGCCCTGTACTCAGGTCATGAAATGTCCTTTCCTAGTCCTATGAAATGCATACTACATTAGTAGTTACTCAGTCAGACAAGAGAATGGCTTCATGCTCTCTGATCACAGTGCTTCCATGATGTCAATTCTCTTTTTAAAAGTCTGTCTGCCTAGGCTCAAAGTCTTATGCACTTTTAGTTCTGTTCTTCTGTCATTTTTTTAATTATAATACCTTTTTCCTAATGTGGATTTTATAATTTGAATATAAAATCTGAAAAGCTTGCTTTTACTGGGGTGATGAATGCTACTATCCATTTTATTTTCTGTCCCTAGAAATTTAGTAACCTGCTGATGATTCAGTAGGTGGCAGTCTTTCCTTTTAGTCAATTGAGCTAATGGCTGAGAGCAAAGGATGAATGTTGAGTAAATTATAAAAGCTGAGATTTTGTTTGTGATTGTATAAGATTTCTGGCATTACTTGTGGGATAAATAGCAAAGTTATCTGAATATTTCTTCATCCTCCTTTTAATAATGCTTGAGGGCATTTGTCCGAGACTTTAATACTCACCTTACTCGACTGTTGTGTACTTTGTTGCTTGAAGTATACAGAAACTGCAAATTTTTAATACTTCACAGAACCACTCCCTTTGAATGCTTTCATACTCTATTTGAGGTGACTGCATTCGAGGAGCAAGTGAAATGACTCTTCGCACATACAACCATCTCCAGATAAACTTTTTAATTAAAGCAAGGATGTTATGGTACCTGAAAGTGGGGTTTAACACTCACTTTTATACAAGTATTTAATTCTTYCCCCAACATCTTCCTTCAACCTATCTGTCAGAGCTGTGCATTTGTAGTTCCTCTTTATACTAGCCTTCTGGGGCACTTGGCTCATTCAGAAGTTAAACTGCTTATTTAGGAAAGCCTTATTTTCAGCCTTGCMTATTTGAAGATCTTCTTTCTTTTCTGTCAACTCACTAAGTTTATAATATACCTTGGAATGAAAGGCATCATGAGAKATGCAATATATATCCAGCAAGTGACATTCCCTTGTCTTGTGAAATAGTGATCGAAATATGCCATTGACAATTTTAAACTAATGAAATGAATACACTGAGATTACTAGAATGATGCAGAAGAATTTACCCCAATAGAACTACTTAGTAGGACATGAAAGAAGGAGCATTATCAAGTCATGAGGGTTCTGCTAAACCTGCCAAATTGAGATCTTTATCTCAGTGTTTCAGACAACTTTCAAATTACAGGATATACTATTTAGTGTGTTCTGTTTCTTTAAAAATTAAYAAACCAAATTTGATTCTTTGTGTTTTGAATAGTCCGTTGACATACTTAACCCATATGTTGTCATCCTGTCTCTCTTGTAGTGTTCACCTGTTTCTGCTCCCTTCTTTTCTTTTGGAGCCTGGAAAATGTGCTCACACTCTATGGAAAAGTAAAATGATCTACTTATAAAGAGCTATTATGTACAGTAAAAAATGAAGAAAAAGACAATTCTAATTTTTAAATTTAAACGTTAGGCAGTGTTTCTTTTTGGGGAACACAATGAATAGCTCCTTACCCCCAAAGGAGAAATGTAAAATATGGATTGAACTTGGATTGGCTTTCCAATGTGTGTAATGCAACAAATATGCTTTCAGGCATTTTGAAAGCTGCCTACTCACCTTTTGCTGTTTCAGCTACTTTTTCAGCTGAACCTGGGGCAATCTCTGGTAATATCTGGCTAGCAGCTTTTGTTGTAGACTTCTAATTCAGATCTTACTACTTTTTCCTCTATGCAGATTTTGCATTAAGTGCAAAAATGTATTGGCTTAGGTCAAAGATGCAGCCATTAGTGATTCATTCATTCTCTGGCTTTTTTGTGTCCTAAAGAGGTTTAAAGAAGAAAGAAAGAAAGAAAAAAGATAAAAACATTTCAATAAGAAATTAGCATGGGGCAGGAGCAGGGAACAAGGTCTTGGTGAGGACAACAGAAGGTGCATCAAATAGCAAAGTATATATGTAAGAGTAAAGAGCTTATCAGGATGTAAGAGAAAATGARGAAAACTGAAATTTGTTGAACTTGTTAAGCTTTAGTTTAGATTTTCATTTGGAAAATTTTCAAGGATCAGTTACATGCAAACATATATCTGTCTTCAAGGTACCTACCTTGTCCTTAAATACAGATGAATCTAATTTCTGTGTAGTGATGCGCCTAGTATTGAGTCACTCAGCTCAGATTCAAGTATGGTTAACTCCATTTTCTGAGAAGCAAAGCTTATCCTAAAGATGTATATTTAACTTAAATGTGGGCTTTCCCGGTATGGATCAAACTGAGGATTAATCTTAGCTGGTGTATTCTTTTCTGCAAGAGCAAGCACTGTACAGATATGCTGTTAGAAAGTACAAGAATTTAATGCCAACATCTAAATAAATCTTGAATGATTAAAATTTTTAAATGTTAGCCACTGTGTTCTTTCTCTTTTTTTGCACATTTAATAATACTTTAGAACTACTATGTTTTCCTGATGCATGTCAAAATTAAAAATGAGTTATCAGATGCATAGCATAACATTTCTAATTTGGGAGAAACTAATGTGTATTTTTCTGCCCTGCCCTGAAGATGTGTTAGTTTTCTGTGCCTGAGACACTGGCAGTAGGCCCTCACTAACCTGTAGGGGGAGAGGGCCTGCTTAGGGCAGTGCACCTTACCTGTTCTAGGGTGAAAAGAATGTCCCTCTGGACTTCTGTTTCCCCATATGTGAAATTCAGATTTAGACACCCAACTGGGCAGATTAACATGCTGAATTTTACTCAGCAAAAGAAGAGTAGATCTAAGAGCTGTCTCCACTATGCAACATCGTAGGGTGTGTGGAGTGCCCCCCACTCCTTGGTGTGTGTGTTCAAATGTCCTGTGAACCTCTCAATGGGTAGAATGACCTTAACAATATATATGAGTGATTTCCTTTGTTACAACTGTAACTTCCATGTGGCAATTCTGTATCTCTTGTTCTTATAGTAGTTCAGTAAATTGTTAGAGCTGAAATATTTTTTCAGACATAGCTAAATTTAGATACTTAAATGTGGAGGTGAGCATAATAAATGTAGTCATAACTGATGTTGAGTATTCTTTGAATCAGCTAATGATTTTCCCTCCAGGACAAGTGTGTTTTACTGGATGGCTAAATCTCAAGCCGTCAGTTACTATAACTTGTTACTAGTTTGGTGCTGGAAYGCTCTGTACTGTCTTGTTTCTTTCTTTCTTTTTTTTTCTTTGATTAGCGATACATTCATAATCTTAAACATTTCTGAAGTACACCTGGGGTTTAGGCAGTCCTCTAACATAGTCGTAACTTCTAAAAAATTCTACTTGAAAATAGTATACATTTTTTTTTTAGAGCATTTATTCTTTTTTAAACATCTTTCATGTAATGCTTTTAGTGGGTGATAATTGAACCCAGAATGAGTAAAATTTCTGAAAAGCCTTTCATAAGAATATATTTATCATACCTGTAAGCTAAAAGCAGAACACTTGCCTATTGAATTTGTTTGTGAATAATGCATACAGGCCTTGCTGACTGTTTTTTAATATAATCAAKCTTTTAAAAATTATTTTGATAAATTAGGTTATTGTGTACTTTGACGTATTGGTGCRCTTCATTTTGTGCATTTCTGACATTTTCAGGACTCCTCCTGTTCTTTCGAGGATTTGTCAATTATCTTAAAGTCAGAAATATGTCTGAAAGTATGGCAGCTGCTCACAGGACAAGATTTTTTTTCTTGTACTAAAGGTAAGCAGTTTTTAGTGGTGAGATAATCTTATCTCTCCCAGGAAAACTCTTGAGAAGCAGAATTAAATATCAAAAAAATTCAGATTTCAGTCATGAACAAAGAATTTCTTATTATTGCATAGTTTCCAAAGATCTCTGCCATGAATGTTGCATATGTTCTATATATGTTTGGAAACAACTAGAATATCTTGAAATCATGCAGTTGAAAGTAAACCTATTTCCTCATTGTTACCCCCATTGTTACTCCATTGTTTCCTCCCTGAAACTAAAGTTCACAAATGAAAATAAAAATAAAATCTGTTCTTCCTAAGCAAGAAACAGTATTTGCTGCCCATCAAGATACTGTCCTTTGTGTGGGGAAACTGACTTTAGTAGTCAACTTGTCAGCAAGTTAGGAAGCACTGATCTGCCTGCATATTAAATCTGATTAACGTGGGTCTCGACATGCAAACAATKTAGATATGTATTGCCTCTCTTTACRTGACTGTCTTAAAATAGTCATGTACAAGGATGATTGTTGTGTATTCAGCAATGTGCTTTATATAACCATCASGTAGCTGACTAATCAGTCTGGCACATACCACTTTTAAAGTTCTTTTTTATCCATGAGGTGGATCTGCTGGACTTCACTATGTAACTTAAAGTAGTTACACGATTAGTATTTAAGTTTTTTAAYTTACCTGCATGACTAGATAAATTTCAATCCACAAACAAGTACTATAGCATCTTTATTACTCTGCAATTTACATAAAATGCTTAAATGAGATATTTGGCTTAACCGAGAAGCTATGTTTATTGTAATAAAGCAAATTTTCTTAACTTCTTTTTTTCAAGATTGGCCACAGGATCAATGCGAAGTTACCAGCAACACCTTATTGGAAGTCTGAAAAAAAATGATACAGTATTTACCTAGAAAGAATGGCTCCTTTTATTTAATACAGTGGTACACATTTAAACAAATGGCTAATGATAAATATGGAAGCTCAATACTTGCGCTATACTATAAAGTTCTTGATCATGGAATAAAACTGTTAAGTGAACATAACTATAATGTAATGTTTTTACTATGTGCCATTTTGTCCAAACTATGAAGTAAGTTCAAGTGTTAAATAACAGAATTATATTGCCTTTTAGTAGTCAACCTAAACTGTCTACATTACAGCATTTCCTTTTTACAGCAGTAACGTGTCTTTTGTTTTCTTAGCAATACAGTGACCTCTTCAGAATAAGAAAATCTGTAGAGTAGAGACTGCATGAAAACATATATTTATCTAAATGGTAGCTTTTAGTATAATAAAACATAAAAATATGACTTTAAACATAACTGTTGGGACTAGCTGGTATTTGAAAACTGGTATTTGAAGCTTGAAGGTATTAATGAGAATGTATGATGATGTAGTCTGCGATTCTTTCTTCTCTTGGTGTTAAATCTGCTTTAGGGCAAGATGCTAATGCCTTATTCAGTATCAACTGAAGTTAATGAGCTGTCCAGTCTGACTTCAGAGGCTTCTGAATTGGTCCTTTAGCTAAAAGCATTTCTCATCACTGTGCTGCATGGGCTGACAAGATTTGTGGAGTCCCTTTAGAGGGCTGGAAGCCTAAATATTATTTGTTGAAGTGTCTTAAGTATTAAATGTAAACAAGAAGTTCAAATTAGTTTCCACCAAGCTTAAGTGACTTTGTTTTTATGCAAACAGATAAGTCCTGCCCAATGACTACTAATTTTATTAAATAARTAACAAATGTTATCTCTAAAATTGTAAAAGATCCTCAAGTGTTCTTTCAGAATGTAACTTTGAGAAAATAATACTGAAACGTTCACTTTCTTCTGCCATCCTAGCCCATCCATCATAGCCAATACAGGGGGAGGGGAAGCTGCTCTTTTACTGCTTCTAGTTCTTACCTCAATTAGCAGTGTTGCTTACAGCTAATCACACTGATGAACTGAAGTACAATTCTTTTTTATCTCCAGACTGCATCGAACAGACATTCCTTTCCTATACCAGTGTGAAATTTCCAGATGATCTCTAACTCTCCAAATTAATAGAATAGAAGACTACTAAAAGCAGAAGACAAATTAGTGAAGATACAGCTTCAGAAATGAATGACAGGATGGTTTATGGTCAAGTGCCAGTTCTGGTCATTCGAGTAAATATTTATAATTACTGCCTTTTCTTTCAGCACATTTGCATATGTGCTTTGAGGATAGTATTGAAGTAAGAACAAACTATCTGTTAATATAGCTAAAGTATAGTCAGACTTGGCTAATCTATGCTTGTTATTTGAAAGATTTAAGTGATAATTTCTTTTACCGCATGTATGTACCACTGACTTATTGATCTGGAGTAAAAATAGAATACATCAAATGATTCAGATTAACYAAATCAGACACAAATTTTTATCTAATTTAGATTCACCTGATTGTGTAGAACTTTTAAGTTTACTAAAACCTGCCCTTGTTATCACAAGCTTGTATTCATCAATACTTCATCAATACTTCATCAAATTCAAACCAATATACTGGTTTGCTTAAAACTGATATATCACTTTGAGTTCCCTGTAAATAACTCTGCATAAATTACTGTTTAAATTACTTCTTAGGAAATGAGTCAAAGTATATTTTGTAACAGCGTATTCTCTAAATTATGCTTAATCTTCATATGAGCTACCTATATTTTTTGTTGTTGTTGATATGGCTGTTAAGGATACAGTTACTGTTAGGTAGAATTTTGGTTGTAAAGGCATTGAATTGTCTCATCCTAAGTTTGCTCACATGAATTTCTGTTAACTGGTTTTGGCTGAGCCTGAATGTCCTTATTCATATGCATAATCCTGTTAAAAGATAATATTTATTCATGTTAGCAGGGAAGGACAGTTGTATATCCTTAGTCCATGATTATGCAGTTGGGTCCTTGTAGGTGCACCTTTGTTCCTAAAACAGGGTATTGCACATGCATTCCCTGGTTTATAAACACTAGCTTTATTTAAAAGCCTTGAGTTCAGTACAAATACAACATCCCCTTTTAAGGTCTTCTCAAAAAAAAAGTTCATACAGGTATCTGACAGTGTGTGTTTAGAGTAAATACATTGTCATTTCATAAGAATAGAACAGTTTAAATCCAAGGTAATTTTGGAAATAATCTATTCCACCTGCCTATAAGGAAAAACTTCTTTACTGGAGAGTGACAGAGCACTGGAACAGGTTGCCCAGAGAGGTTGTGGAGTCTCTTTCTCTGGAGATATTCAAAGCCCATCTGGCCGTGATCCTGTCCAAGATGCTATAGGTGACCCTGCTTGAGCAGAGGGGGTTGGATTAGATGGTCTCCAGAGGTCCCTTCCAACCTCAACCGTTCTGTGATTGTGTGTGATTCTGTGATGAAGGGGGAAAAATCATATTTTTAAAATGCAAAATGGAAAAATTATGTTGCACTTCTCCCTGTACTCATTCAAGTTTACCATTACTTTCTTAAAAATATCATCTCTGAAGGGGTACTCTTTTCTGTTCATGCACATTGAATTTCCTTAAATGTTTGTGAAATTTATGCTTCTCCCTGAGTAGGAGAATACATCTCTCAGTCCTTTGTACAACTGGAATCTCAGTTGCAAAATACATTGGTTATTGGTTGCACCTTTGTGGAAGAAAAAGATGCAGATACTTTCCTCCATTTTTTTTTTTCTTTTCATATTAGAATTCTGCTTTTTTTATTGCTAACATTAAAAATGAGTTTTATGTTGTCATTAAGCTAGTGCTATATYCAATTTTGTATCTATAATGTTTAAAGTGCATATATAAACTGGTCACATTATTCATTTTCTTAATCTTTTCAGAGATATTAAAAGCGATTGTAGACTAACTTAAGGGACACCTCCACTTCTCAGCTTTTTTTAGGGAATAAAAATGTTTAGTACTATGTTCAATATCTGATTGGAATTTCCCTCTATACTTACCTGTTCTTTTTCTATGTTCTTTTGCATTCATTGTCGTTATAAAAAAGAAGCAAATAATAAAACATTGCTTTGTTTTGCTAATTAAGATTTCTGCTCTTTGGTTTTTTACACTTCACATTAACACAAATACTGCAGTGTGTAGTTTTCAATGTGGAATTGCAAAAATATTGGCTAAATGGATACTAACCAGTCTGTTTTCTTTTCCTTTTCATCTTGTGTTTTACTGGAGCATACTATAAAGATGTTTCTCTTAATGAGTTAATGAAAGTGTGCCAGGCATACAATATTGATTCTTTTCGTATATTTCTATATCTTATATCAGCAGGTACTATTTTCTAACTGTATGAATTGTTCCCAAATTAAATGGCAGTTTTCCAGTTGATTTATTTCCATTTGCTCCACTAAGACTTTATAGAATGCTTTATTCAGATATATATATTTTTTTCCCCTGGGCTAACTTGGAAGAATCCTTCAGAGAGAATATGTAGGGTTAAAAATGTACATGTTATCTAATCCTGTATAGTTAATGCAGCAGTTTGGTAGCCTGAAATCTCATCAGCAGGAGGAAGGGAATTGGGACACTGTTTTCAAAGACTGTGCAATCTATTCCAGATGTGTCAAATGCTGCATATTTTCCTTGCTATTTCCTGTGAGCTTGGTTAAGAGCAGCTGGCTCTGTGGTTTAGACACCTGGCCAGCTTTGCTTTGTGTCTTACTTGGAGAGGAGAAAAAAAGAGAGAGAAAAGGAAAAAACAAAAGAAAACCTCCCCGCCCTGGTATCACAGAGGACTTGACTGTAAAGGATTTTGTATGAATGCAAATCAAACTTTGAAGTCTGGAGCGTAATGGCAGATGGAGATTCCACTTAATTCATGTAACTTGCGTGTATTGAATGTATTGCATGAATTCTATAGGTTTTCCTTGCTTGTTTTCATTGATGTGGACACCACAGGAAGAGAGAAATCTTGAATATGATTCCAATAGTCTGCAGCTCTATTAACACATTTTGGAAATGATCTGTCACTAACTCTTCCCAGGCAGATGACTCTTCTGAGGAGAGAAGATTGTCTCCAATAATTTGCTTTGTCTCACCTGTAGTATGGATATGATCCTCATCCTGTAAAACACTTCAACTTTGTTTCAGCACTCTACTCTTCCTGGATTCCACTGACTTCCTGTTGGATGATGCTAACAGATGAGGAGAGGAAGTGGTTTTATTAATGTGCTTTCTTAACGTAAGAAGACTCTTTACTCTCTAGATGTGGAAGAGAGATTTCTCCCATAATATTCTGCATTAGTTCCTCTTGTGAGATTGTTAATATTGTTCACTTGCAGTTTCATCACATGAACATTCCCATTGCTTCTTGTACTTTTGAAGAAAGTGTGATTAATCTCTAGTCTTGGATATGGCAATATGTAGGGTTTGGATATGGCAGTCTGTCAACAAGGCAAAAATTCCAAATTACCTTAAAGGGTGATTAGAATATATGCATAGCTACCTGCAAACAGTCCAGTTCAATGTATTGTGTTTGTTYTGTAGTGTTATTTTCACCTACCCCAGGTTCTCGTGATTATCACCTTTTTCCTCTGAACTTCCCAGGATACTTAAACCTGATGTATCTTCTCTACTTACCTTATTCTTTCCACTTTCATGTSCCTTCTTTTTCTTATGTTTTTCTTGTCCACTCAGCAAGTTGTTCACTTATTTTTCATTATGCATGCCTGCAGAGACAGATGCCCATCCTTCTTAATTTGCTAGATTAGTGTAGGACTGAGTTCCAAATGCCAAGTTTCATATGAAACAGACTGCTGCTGGCATAATTTGTTTATTATTAAAATAAAGCAAACTGCACTTGCATATGTTCTTCAAATGAATAGTTTAATGTCATTGCAGCTGCATTGCTGGCCTGAATAAATACTTTTTTCCATTAACGTATCATAAATTCACTTCTGCTACTACTGAGATGAGAGCTCATCAGATGAGAACTCACTACTAGATTCTGAAGTTTTARGTGTATTTTCCATTAGTGTTGACTAGGTGTTTGAGTGAAGTCTGCAGATCTTCTGGATATGCTATTGAAATAAAGCTAGTGCTAGCTGTGATATAACTGTTAGTATGAGTGCCTGTGGGATTACTGTGCAGCTAGTCAGGTCTTCTTTTGAAGTCTCTCTGGCTGTTTTCTAATCACCAACTTCTACACTTGACAATATTCCTCGCATCTTTCTTAGAAACTCTTTATGCAGATTTTAGTCTTAAAGTATGAGGAATTGTTTTTGATAGATCAACCTTGTCTCCGTACTTCTCAGAACAGCAATGAACTTTTGAAGACAGCCCTATCATCTCACGTATTCAGAACACTGGAAATCACTTTTGCATATTAAATTGATAGACTGAATTACATTATATTTATTTGAAATGGAAATTAGATAAAATTTAAAAGTTGTTTCTTTGAATATAGTCTGGTACTGTAATTAAGGGGGAAAAAAAGAATCTTTTCTATAAGTTACAGGCAGTTCATGATAATATTACTTTTCTTTGAATTCTGAAGTGCGCTATTTTTTCCCTGAAAAACCAAGTTTTGCTGCTGTTGCTTTTTTTTTTGTTTGTTTGTTTGAATAGGAAACTCAACACACTTGCCAGTTCTGTTGGTATTCAATGTAACATGGGTACATGTTAAACACAAATATTACTATAATTCCATGATTAAAAACTTTAAATGTACACATTCAGGAGAGACTTAAATATCTGTTTCTGAAATCTGACTGAAAGTTGATGCAACTTGTTGGACTCAGTAGGTTACATATTGTTTAACTCAGGTCTGTACTTAACCCTTTGGTTAATAAGGATCATGAGTGTTGCTATGCAGTGTGCTGTAGGCATGTCATTGGATCAAACCAGAATTGCTGCATGTCTTTTACTGCATCTTAAGCCTAGACTTACTGACAGGATTAAGGACGGGAGAGAAACAAGGGAAGGAAGAGTGCTTGGACCTTTAACTCTGCTTTTGCAGCAGCTGCTATAGCAGTTGATTCTGGCACTGTGGTGTRTGAGCGTACTTGTGTGCATCGTTCCGTTTCTCCTCAGCTGACCAAGGCTGTGCCCAAGCCCTTTAGCATATATACTTGATCTGTGGAAATAGCCCTTAGTATTGCTTTTGTGTTCTGGAGACAACTACTGAAATAGCAAATTCTTACTTTAACAGAGAGAAGGATGTCCCAAAGGGCTGCCCACTAAGACACTTGGCCTAGTCTGGCCTATGAGAAATGTCTCTGGCTCTTCCCCTGCCCTGCCAGGCAGAATGTAATTTTCACCCCTGTTTTCAGTTATACAATCTGGCATATGCAGCCTCTTTAACTCTTGCAACAATGAAGTTTATATTAATGCAGAAATCAGTGTTGTCAACTATATATATTGTCACAAATCTTGTGATGTTGGGTAATCGACTGTTTTACTCGGTGTAGTGTCCACCCAAGCTTCAGTTTAGAAAGTGACAAACATTAAGTTCCCAGAATATGTTTTAAGGTCTGTTAAGTTGCTGCAAGATTTTTATGAACACTTGCTACTGATCTTACTGGTCACTTTCTACAACCACCTGGTATAGAGGGCAYGATGATTCATGGCTGAATTCTTAGGAACTGTTATTTTGCTTACAAAATTTGCACTGTGTAAAAGAAACTTCTGCTTACTAGAAATATTTCTGTGTGTGTCTATCTGTATCTATCTGAACACTTACCAGTTCTATAGTGTCTAATATCATACACGACTTAAGCGAACAAAAAGTTTCAGGTAGCATGTTAACATTTTCTTGTTAGAATGGTTGTTCATTAGCTTCTAACTTCATTTGATTTTTATATTTGTTTGAAGATTTTCCTTTGGGGGTTCTAAAGGACTAAAGGATGAATGTTAGAGCTCTTAAATACTGGTCACTTAGATTACTCATAGGAGACTCTGCTGCTTTGAACTATGAATGTAAAAATTACTTAGGTTTCATAATCAGTGAATTGTGAAGAATTTAAAAATCGAATTGATCCAGAGAGCATACCCAAAAGAGTAAAGTAAAAGAAATTTTTTTTCTTTCAGCTTTTTGACTTTAAACGCAGCAAGTCCTGCAAAAATAACTTCAGTTCTGCAAGGTCTTGCCTTGCAAATCATCAGCATTAATAAAAACTCAGCAGAAGAAGCTGTGCTTCCAATCAGTCTTACAAATGAATTTGTATTTACAGTCTTCCCAAAGTTAATGTGTTTTATCTGTCTATCTGCCTAACTGTCTAGCTATAAAAGGCCTACAGATAAAATTCATGATTTTGTAAATGAAGGCAAATGTCTGTTCTGTGAAAAGAACTAACTTTTATACACCTGTCATTTTCTGAGAAATGTTTTTGGTAGCTTGTTTTTCCCCATGTTCAGACCCTATAAAGGATTGTTGTGAGGTGAGTGCAGTTCTTAAGWCTGGGTATATCTGATAACTTAGCCAAATCTGTGTGGTGCTTGATGCATAATTTTTGCTTTCCACCAATTCTTTTGAAGAGCCATGATGCGGAGAAGGACCTTTGGCTTTGACTTTATGCTATGTAGCATAAAGTATAGGATGATCACTTTTAGAATATGGAAAACTCTAATGCAAAAGCAGATGTTTTGTTCTTTGCTTTCAGAATCAAAGAACTTGGAAAATTCCTTAGTTTGCTGTCAGTAAATGTTACACAAAACACTTATTACATTATTTCCCTGTGGCTTTTAAAAACTTTTTCTCATGACAATAGTTTGGCTCTATATGTGCCATACATAGAATTTGATTTGTTGTCTGTAGCCCATACCTGTAAAGTGACCTATAAAGTGTATTTTATATACACACAGTATACATTTCTTCTCCAATGACATCAAGAGGAAAGATGATATGCATTAAAACACAGTAAAACTGATGAGTTTTGCTTTGTTTGCTTGAGAAGTTTCAGCAGATGATTTACTACTTCTGTATCTCAGCTGTCAACTGTAAGATACAAAGAGAATGATGATGTTTGCTGCTTTTTTTCTCCATTTTTTGCTATTCCAGCCTTTTGAGGCTTGTGTTAACCCTTGTGCAGTGCTTGGCATATTCCAGCTCCACATGTTTTTTAGAGATTCTAATTATACAGTTGTGTTACAGAAGTGATTAAGCACCTAGTGCATGTTATTTTATCCAGATTGGGGACTCATGAAGCAGATACAGTGGAATCTGTTAGTATTAGTACTCCTAATTAGTTTGAAATTGGTCAGCCCTTCAAATTAAAATTACCATACAGTTAGACTACATCTGGATATTTGAGAATTGTCTGCATTACAAATCAGTGAGTGCCACAGGCAGACCCTRGTGCCGTTTGGCTGCCAGCTCTGTACTCAGCAGTTTAGTCATGGCAACTATGTGGCAGTTAGGTTTAGGTTTGAGTTTGGAAATGGTATAGCTGCCTCTGCATGTCATACGTACTCAGCTAATAAGCCCTCTGTACCTGCGCTAGCTGCATACAGAGCCATCCTAGGCTTCTTGTCGTATGTCTCTGATATCTGAACTTCTGGGAAATATCATTCAGAAATTTCAGTGTTGAACCAGCTTGGGTCTGACATGGCTGGTTCCAGCTCAGGTCGCCCAACTTTGGTCAGACTCTAGCTTATGCCTTTTGGACCACTCTGAGTGCCAGCATCATGCTGTTTAGCATATCTTAAGTATCTATGTTAATTAGTTGGTTTTTTTTTGGGGGGGGGGGGGGTGATAGTGACAGATAAGTAACTAACTGCTGTATGTTGCAGTTTAAAACCAGATTCAGGAACTTAGATGCGCTGCTCAGATATACAACAGGTAGACATCAAGTTCCCACTCTCAGAGTTGTTTCTATGTTTAAAGTAAAGGAAAATGCAATCTTCTCTGGGTATCCCAACTCCTATTCAAGTGCTATAGCTAGATGTCCTCTCACCTGCTTTTCTTTGATTTCTGCATTCACCGAGCCTCATTCGTATTGGAAGAGGCCACAGGAGGTCATCTAGCACAGACTCCTGTTAAACACAGAGCCAAATGCTGAATTCAAACCACATTGCTTAGGACTTTGTCAGTTGGGTCTTGAAGCCTCCCAAGAGCAGAGATTCCAYAACCTCTCTGGGCAGCTCGTTTCAATGCTTAATTATCCTCATTCATGATTGTCAATGACCTAGTTTCAACAAAGGCTGTGCACAGTGGCTCCTTCCACAGTACCCTGGAGCTCTGAACTCTTTCCTGGCACATGAATCTCAGGCCTTTGGCATGAGGAAGACTGGAACCGAGATGTCTCAATTACTGAGCAGCAATGCAAACTGTTCAACTACTGAGTGAAGTGGGGGGGAGAAAGTGTTTTAAGTTCTCTTGTTTAAAGAGAGAGAAAGAACATCCAATCCCTAATGAATTGCATATGTTTCCAAGCCTAAAAAAGGATGTTAGGCCCTCTTCTACTATTTCCTGCCAGCTTGTTTAAGCACTCAGAGCACTGGATGCTGTGAATTCTCTTAATAGTTCCTAACATTGTTGCTACCAGGAGGCCCTTTGCTTTGTACATGGGAATTTAGGTATTTTCCTGTGAATCCTGTTTCAGACTAACTCTAGGTATTACAGCATGTCTGTCTGGTTTGGACCTGCCTTAAAATTTGCTTTTAAATGAAATGAGATTTAAGTATCTAAATCACTTGAAGTGGAATTCATGTAATCTAGTTTAATCTATCTAAAAGCATAGTCATCTAAGYGAGTGACTTACTTGTAGTCAGGTAAGAAGACATGCATCTGTTAAAGATGCTCGTTCCATCTGAAGACATATATCCAAACTGAGGCAAATGAATCAGTGTTGAAAAGTACTTAAGACTGAAAACTGCACTTTTAAGTGTGCCTTGTAGGTTTTTAAGAAAATGATGCCTTTTGGTCACACTGGTGCTTACTGAAAAGATTCTTATTTACAGGAAACTGTCTTTTCTTCTTTGAAATTCTATTGAGCAATTTGCCCCTATTCCCAGTGTCGCTGGTCCTTAGGGCACATCTGTCCTGTGGCTGAGGATACCACAGCTTTCAGAGCTGCCAATCCCTCAGGCTCTCTCAGAATCTTGCCTTGTATTTGGCAATAAACTTCAGTCTTTGGTGTTTCAAATGAAATGGTTTGGGCTTTGTGAAATCCTGTTTTCCTACAGACTTTGTTTCACAAGTAAATAGGAATCTGCTGTTCACTGTCTTCTTTCCAAGAACTGAGGGAAACTTAATGAAGCTAGTATGCAGATGGGGAATTTTTTCACAAAACATGTCATTGAGTTGTGGGACTCCTTTCCCTAGTGTTTTGGTATATTGTTGTGATTAGATCGGCTAATTACTTAACAAAGACCAGAGAAAAGTGGGAAACAAATTTTCATGGTCAGGCCCCTTTCAGGTATGGCTTGTGAATGGCTGTGCATGTTTTTGTGCTAGAGCTGGTACAGTGTGTTATAAATGCAAAGCAGTGATGTGCTAGTCAAATTTTGTCAAGTTCCCAGGGTGTCTATCCACTTTATGAATGGCATTCTGGTTGATATTTCAAGATTAATTGACAGGTTTTGAGATTTTGGGAATTCTCCCATATTCAGAAATCTACAAGCTCTTTTGATTCTTGAATGCTGCTCCCCAAAAGCCAAGATCTCTATCAGTTCTGAGTCTTAATGTCATTGAAGAGTAACAAACCTCAAACAGCAAGATGGCTGTTAACTATTAGAAAACACTTTCAAGAGAGGGCTTGGAAGCTGCACATTGTGTCATGAATTAACCTAATTTTACAGTAGCAGAAAGGGATCCTTGGCCCTAAGTTCATGGTGTGGAGTGGCTTCCTCTTATGCTACTAAGACCAAGCAGACCTGGAGCAGATTGGCTGCATCTACGCTACATACTTCCATGTCACTTGGTCTTAGGTTTTGTTTGGTCCTAAGATAAAATTATCTTATGTTTGTATTGTGGTTGAAAGCATCTGAAATGTGGGCTATGTGGCAACTCCTCAGAGCGATGCTTTTCCGGCGGGAAACGGATGGTCTGCAGTAAGTGGGAGTGCTCAAGGGTACAAGTGCTGCTGAGATAGTGTTGGAGGACTTAAGATAGTAGTAGAGGAAAGAGAATCCAACCTGGTGCAGTCTTACCCATGTTGTGTTTTGGGAGCCTCTTCTGGAATAAATGCTTGGCAGAACTGCATCCAAGTTTGGTCATGGGGAGAGTTTAGCTAGAGCAGTCCAAATGCCAGGGAATGACCTAATGACTAAACAGCACAGAAGATCAAGGCTTTGGTGCTTTTGTTCCATCCTGCTTTTTTAGCAGGATGGACGTAACTTAAAAACCCATTTTCGTTATCCAACAAATTCAGTCAGATAAATTTGGAACAAGTCTCTACACAACTTAAGAAAATGCATAGATTCTCTCCTGCAGCTCCTGGAAACTGATCCAGTTACAGCTAAGGAGGATTTGCTTGTGAATTTAAAGGTCAAGTCTGAACATTTTAATCTCCTGCATGAACTAAGCAGTGATCCAAACCATACTGCAACAAGCCGGAGGAGTCAAAGAGCTTTTAATTGCAGCCAGTGGGGAACTGGGAAGTCTACCATAACTTAAAAGCTCAAACGTGCTCTCCCCATCATTATACAAGTTAAAATACTGTAACTGTGTGAATTCCCTGCAGGTAGCAGGAGATACATATTAATATTTAGTTTTTCATAGTTGTAGGAGTGCCTCCCAGCTTCTCATTTTGCTCTGCATCCCATCCTCTGGCATGTTGGTTTCCGTACAAAGGAAGGGAGTTGCAGTGAGCTGTGAAAATATCCCTGGATCCGAACAATTATGAAAGGAAGGTGTGTTACAGAATACACTTGCCCTGCCCAGCCAGAGAGACCAAGTTCAGATAGTTTCACAAGCTGTAAGGTCTCAAATCCTGCCAACGTTAGCACCTAATCTTCACTTTATGTTTGTAAGTGGTCCCCTTGCTTTCAAAGAGAGGAGTTGAGAAAAGAGGCCTCTTTTGTAGGATCAATTTTTAGGATTTTTTTCATCTTGCTTAATCTTTTTCTTTTTTTTTCTTTCTTTTTTTTTTTAAGGTAAATGTGAGTTGTTTAATATTGTAGTCAAGTTTTCCTCCTTTGGGTTTCTGTAAAGAGGTACAAAACTGATTACCGAGTTGTTTACACAAGGGTAAATAATAACTGACCGCTTACCGAGGGGCTTGATAAGTATCTGAAAGGTATCGCTTTATGTAGGCTTTGGATTCTGCCAGATGCTTGTGCCCACCCAGAAGGCTCAATAAAACCCTTTTTTTCTTTGCCGTTGTTCTACTTGGAGGAGGCTTCCTGAATTCAGCTATATAAACTTTTAATGAGTGACCTATTTGCAAAACTCCTTTCCGGATTGGCAAAGGGAGCTGATACGGAGCTTGTCATGCTCCCTGTGCCGTAACCTCCCTTTCCTCCCTGTCCCCCTCGGCTGGAACGTGACCAAGGCAGAAACAGCTCGAGGTAAACTCTGCAGCGGTGAAATGCAGCGTTGACAGCAGCTGGACACAACGTTTCTGCACCTTGCTCTAAGGCCACCGAAAAATAGGCACCGTGCATTGAAAGCGGCTTGTTGCGAACTGTCCGCCTGGGCTGATGAGAGGCTTTTCAGGCCGAAAGTAAATAGCTCCGACGCTACGCGCTGAGGCCTCAGCCGCTGTTGACACAGCGATAAAGGAGCATTTGCAGCAGTATACAGTGTGCTTTCTTTCACTGCTCTTGAAAGGTGCCATGACTCCTAGTTCCAAAAAAGCAATGAATTTGGGTCTGGCGAGTCCTACTTTAAAAGGAAAGATCCAAACATCTATCTGGATAGGGCATAACAGTGCTCGCTCCTTCCTCCTCCTCGTCTGGCTGTTTTTTTTTGTTTTGTTTTGTTTTCCTCCAAACATAGGCAACTTTGGATTAATTTCTCCATATAAAGAAAAGACACTTTCTTGACATGGTATTTATTGGATGTTTATATTCTTGAGGCTTAATATATTCCCCAAAAGGGGATTAAGAACTAGAACTAAAATAAATAAATAAAGCCTGAAATGGTCAAAATAATTGACAGAAAGTCACTGAAATGTAAAGAGTTAAGTTGTGCTGATATACATTGTTTGAAACCCAAATGCTTTCACACCATGCAAGACAACACAGCAGAAGTTTCTGATTAATAATCTAGCTCATCATATGATATTTCAATAAATACTGAAAAACATTATTGCTCAAGGTTATACAGCCAGATTTTTTTAATAAAAATTACCTTCTATGAAAAACTGATCAATATTTGTCCCAGAGATAGTTAGCTAAAGCTTCATTAAAAAAAAAAAAGTCTCACCAGTGAACTTTAGTTCTATAATTTTTATTTTAACACAAAGAAGGCCATATGATGACAGCTTAGTTCTTCATCTCTGGCAGACTTAAAAGATATATAGCTACAATGAAAGTGAAGTTTATGCRTTACATACATGATGAAGAGGCAGGATACACAGAGAAGAGAATAAACACACATCGATTAACATCTGGTTTCACCTGAGACATGTGGGTTTTGCATATTGGACTTTGTTCCTATTTTAGAGTTCATATAGACTTTGTAAGTCTCTTACAAAGCCTTTGTGGTCTCTTGCAAAGAGACTAGATGCAYGTATTGATTGCAGTCAGAGAGTCCATCTTTCAGATCTCAAGTGCTTGCAAGCACATAGTTTAATGCTATACATAGGAAGGAGAAAAATATCCACATTTGTCTTGACTCTGTACTTAGAAAGTGAGGGGAAAATGCCCATTTCCAGGTCTCCAGGGTGTCTGTTCTAGTGGCTTTACAGGGAATTGCACTGCGGGCTCATTTGCAGCTCAGTAAAAAAAAATTCATAATTATTTGCTTCCCGTTATTATGCCTGCATTTTTCTTTCACTACTCAGCTAAGTTAACAAAAGGTGCAAGATTAACATCCATTTGAACAAGTGGCCTTGAAACACCAAATTTTGGTCTCRATGCAATCCGAGGTTCGCGTAAATGTCTTCAGCCCAAAGCTTGAGTTCAAATACTGGTTAATTCAGCATGTTGGGAAGAGCTTGCTAGTTTATTTGTGTGCATCTCAAAACCACTGCATAGTTTGGCATGGGAAGGGAATAGCAGAGAATTTGCAGGTCAAGAATGAGGTCAGCTGGCAAAATGGTGAGGAAGCTTGCACAATACCTGCCCACAGTTGGTTTGGCTCTGACCGATACTAATGTCCCTTGCTGTCATGAACTCTGAAGTCATCCGCAAATCAAATAATTTTAAAGAAACACCCAGCGCATTGTAGACATTTGTCTGCAACTGTAAACATTAATYAAGTTTATTACTGAAATGCGCTCTATCAATGGAAATGTAAAGCTAGACTTAGACGAAAGGAGATTCATGAGAGATGGGGTTTTGGGGAGGGGGAAGAGGACTGTCTTCTGGGCAGCAAGCTTCATTCCTCTGRAACGTTCCCACCAGGTGTTTTGGTGAAGTTCAGTATAGGAATGTATAGTAATAAAAAGTGGAGATTCAGCGAGCAAACCAAGAGACAGACATAGATTTATGTCCTTGGCAATTCAGGCCAGTCTCCATATGTTGTTAACATTAGATGGTGAGAGAAATTAACTGTATCATATGCTGTTGCACACAGCCTGTATTTTGAGCCTCTCTTGTTTAAAAACAGCTTAAAACAAATGGAAAAGATAAACTGAGTATTTTCCTCAAGCGAGAACAGATGGCAAAGTTTTCAGGCTCTGAAAATCAGAGCTAGACTTCCCTGTGACCAGGAGGCAGAGGTGGTGGGATAAGGAATTCTCCTCATGGCACAGTGCAACCTCTTTCTGWTTAAGAAATGTTTAAATTCTACAGCAATGTCCTTTTTATTCCAATAACCTCTCTTTTGTACCAAACTACTGACTTAGCTGACTTAAAGCTGAAAATATGACTATAAAATTTGTGATATTGTCACAATCACTACTACTGATGACACTTGGTTCTTTAACTAAATTCTCCAGTTGTCCTTGTTCTGCAAGACTTTGGGGTCTGTAATGTGGTTTTGTCAAGCATCTCACTCTTCCTCCTTTTACGTATATCAGGAAATGTGGGAGTTGATTATTGATTTTTGCAGTGTCTAAATTGCTCTCTGGCAGTCTATTTGGCCAGGCAGTACCTCCGGCTGTTCCTGGGCGGAGGTGGCAGGAAGCAAAGGAGACGTATCTGAGTTCCAGTAAGAGACCGGCTATCGGGGGGACCCGGAGGTAACCTCCCGCCAGAGCCCAGAGCCCATAAATAAAGCAAATAAAGTGCTTTTTAAAACAATTAGCTTGAGATTTCTGTAGTTCTTCCCTGTTTATAATTCAAGATATGAATTTAAAATGCCTCTGGAAAATGCTTTCTACTTTGTCCAACAAGCCTGTCACTAGAGCACCTCTCTGGAGAGGCTTCAGGTCTCAATTTCTCCTGAAAAGGATTTGAACCATGACACTTATCTCCCCMAAAAGCAATAGGGTATCTGGGGGGCTATTTTCTCAATACCTGATGATAACTTATTCAATAAAAAATATTGGGCTACTGAAATAATGAAATCATTAAGGAATTATTCAGTGGTTTGTCTTACCTCCCAGCAGAGTGCCCAAGCTGATAGGCCAGAAAGTCATTTCCCGCTCTCTTTGTTCAATGTTCAAAGCAATTACTTTGTCTAAAGGGATGGATCAGCTCCAGAGGGAGAGCTTGGCAAAGCTTGGCTGCTTTGTCGTGGCGGGTAGGATCCTCTCCCAAGATATGGCTGTTGTGGATTTCAAATCCCAGTAGGAAAAAAAGCTGAAAGAGTATCTCCCAAATCCTACGTGTGGGCACTACTGCTTTCACTTTACAAATGGTGCCCAAGCCTAGCCATTTGAACAATTGGCAAAGAAATATTTTGTTTGACCTGAAACATTTTTTTTTGTTCATTTTGTTTTGTCACCAGTAAGAATCTCTCTCCTTGAGTCTCTTTCTGGTTTGGAAAAAATTGCCTTTTTAATTTTTTCAATGATTTCCTTCTGTGACTTAAGTAAAACAAAAAAGAATTTATTCATGGATCTATAACTAACCAGGCCTTGTAGAGAAAAGACGGAGAGGAAAATGCAGCTGCAGATTGATCCCTGCAGGGCAAGACTTTTCAACGTTTCATTTTCCGTCTGCCTCAAAATGATGAATTTCATTGCATCTGGAAAAATACCAGCAGTCATGGCTATAGGATCACGGTTCAGCTATGAGCTTCTGGGTAGTTCATATAGCCGGGAACTTGTTGGTTTGATTAGCTTGTAATCACTGTTGCATTGCCTTGTGCTCAGTAAACATTTCAAAAGCAAACTCTGCAACTCCAACTGCTAGAAACTTTATTTTTCAGTGTAATCTGAGATTTGAAAGCATATTTTGCAGGAGGGCTGAACTGTGGGCATTCATGAAATGTACAGCAAGGTCTGCCATCATTCATGCCTGTGTTTCTAATTGCTGACAAATCTGGTAGCAACCAAGTCACTTTATTGCCTCTGCAGATGAGAACAACTGAAATGCTCAGCCAGCCAAACACTGTGGCACAGCTACAAATAAGCTGCAGTGGATGGATGAGTCCAGGGTGGGTTATCTGCCTAATCAAAATTTGTAAGGTGAATGCAACAGTGCAGAATCTGAACTTCTCAGCAACAAGCCAACAAATAATTTAACGACTGGCCAGGAAGCTGATCGTTTACACTGAAACAGCTTTCTTTCAAAACTTTGGGTGTGGATGAAACATAATATTTATTTAAAGATGGAGATAAAAATTTACCCTGGACACATAATCTTGCATGTACCTCTCTGATGTAAATACCTTCTTATTCCGAATGCCTCCAAGTGCTGTAATTATGTATTGCATTATTTATACAACCAGGAAAACATGAATTAAAAAGAAAGTCTGGTAAAAAACACACACAAGCATCTACTGCAGGGAATTAGAGCCCTTATTTTCACATGATTTTTGTATTTTTAGTGATCAAAATGTCTTCTAGCTCCTTAAAATTCAGTTTTGAGTTGAATTTCCTCTCACCATACAGTTTCTAACAGTTACAGGTTATGTCTTCAGAAGAATAATCAACCTTTTTTTCTTAGTCCTTGTAATAATAGTATAGAAGGGGCAAGTTTTACACTTTCTTATCTGCCTTATTTGACAGCATACATGGGCTCTGTTTTGTAGCTGCCTTTGGAATAGTTAATGGTGAAACGATTGCTGCTGTGAAGAGATGCTTAACAGGCTCGTTCCAACAAGGCATATGTCTCCCTTACCAAGGATTTTAAACTTGTTGACTGGGAAAACCCTACTTGCCAGAACAAGATCTTTTTACACACAGCGAGAACAATCTCCTATTGTCTCTGGGGATAAAATGGTGCCAATAAAAGATAACCCCCCCACCCCGTGCCAATGYGGTGATACATATGGTTATGTTAACTGCTTCACCACTATATTTAACTATGAGGTAAAAGCCTCTGAGAGATTTTTTTTTCTTATCTCACACATCCAAATAAATTGAACGTCGTAATTAAATTGAAATAAAAACAAATGTTATGTCCATAGCTCTGCTGCTATGCAAGTATAATATTAAGATTTCATTGACTGGTTCTTCTATCCTTACAGCATATCTATACGTCTTTCCCTCTGCCCTCTTAGCAGCATGGCACTAGTGCTGAGGCTTGCACTGCCTCCAGCCTCTAGTGTCGGGAGATGTGTGCGTATCTCACACAGATGTTCCTACAAGTGAAGGCTGTGGGTACCTGATTCTCATTATCAGCCTTTGAACAACTTTCACCAAAAATAGTCTCTGGTGTTTAAGCTACCACAGTAAACTCTAAAGTTTGCACTTTCTTTTCCCCTCACTCACCTCTGTTCGTCTAGTGACACAAGGTGAATTGTGAAATTGCATCCTGGTTGGGGAAATTATCCCAGCACTGGGCTATTGTAAGGATGGGACCTGTCACAAAGGCAGAGTTCTTATTTTATTCTCTGAAGTTGGGAAGAAGATACTCTGATCCACTTCTCTATTTAATGCAGACTGCAGTTTTTCATGTGAATGTGCTATTTCTTATTCCTCCTTCTGTGATGATTCCTTCCCTTCTAGAGAAATACAGACCAGCTCAATTTCCCCTCCTTTGTGCGGCTCAGGTCTATATGAGTAACATCTGCTAGAGTATAGATGTTTGATATGGCAAGGAGTTTTCAGGGAGTCGAAGGAGACTGAGGATGARCTTTATGTCTGACAAAATTGTGGAAGTAGAGTCTGATATTTCAGATTTCCCCCTCTCAGCTTAATGTCCTGACAAGTACTCCGCAGGGTCAGGCTCCCTCTTCTCGGGTCACCTTTCGCTCTTATGACCCTCCTTGGCTGCACAGTGCCCATGGTTCCAATAAGACAGGTAGCAAGTGCTGGTCACACAACAATCTTTTGACTAGAAGTTGTTCTGCAAAACAGGGTCTCTAGGTAGACTTCTAGGTGAGAGGRGCCTGAAACTCACAGAGATGCCCACAAGAAGCTCTGGGGACTAGGTGTGCCAGAGCAACTCCCAGGAAGGAGCTCRGATGCAGCCAGCACCAATTTTAAGAGGAGGAGAGTTCAGCTGTGTAGATGCATGCCAGGCTGGCTCCTATGTGGCCTCAGACCCAGAGAAATATTCCAGGCCTGCTTTGTCCAAAGGTATGGATATTGCCAGAGGRACCTGAAGCAAGGACTTGGACTATGTACTGCAACAGAGCCCATGTGAGAGGTCTCTCTGCCTGGTCCATGCTCTCTGGGAGCATTGTGCCTGAGATGAGATGCTCTGGGAACATTCAGGCTCACCAGGGAAGCCCTGGTGGCTTTTAGGAACCTGAGGTTTAGGCACTGCTGGCAGGTACAGACTTTCAGGATCGTTTGGATACTTGGATATAGGTACCTATGAGGAGCATTTGGTGGTCTGAATCTTGCTCTGTTGTTCTGTCTGATTTTCCCTAGACAAATTGTTGCTTATGCTGACATTTTTTAAATAAATCTGCTACATTTCCTTTGATCTCCATGGCTCTTCCTGTCCTGTTCAAGCCCATTCTGTAAGTTAGCTGAAGGAGTGACAGTATCTTTCATGTTCATAGTATTGGTGCTGTCTTTGAAAAGTCCTCAAATGTTTGCTGAGCTTGCTTTATCTTGAACCATTCCATCTTTTTCTTCTCCTTTTTTATCCCTTCCCTCCCCCAAACTTCCCTTTACTTGAATTGAAACAATGTACCTCCTAAAGACCAGGTTAAGAAACAGTTTATAATATATATTGCCTATATGTATATATGGACATATACATAAGCATGTGTATATTGTTTCTATATATGCACACAAAATATGTATGCACGTATGCATGTATAYGTAGACATTGAGCATTGCAGAGCAGCTCCAAGTGCAGCATAGCCTCTAGATGCTACTGCATGGCAAATAATCAGCCCCTCTTTCAAAATCTTTTTTAAAGTTTGGATGTGCTCATTGTGGAGAGCTGGCCCCATTACAGGGCTTGCCCTTTTCCATTGATTATATGGCACCAAAATGTAGAATTGAATGCAAGTCTAGGTTCATGCTGAGAAAGCCCTGCTAACCTCAGGGAGAAGGAATTAGTTGGTTTTGGAATTTTAATTTGATCCCAACTGTATTTCAGCTTTCTTTCAAAAATCTGAAAAGCATAATAATCAGGAAAACCAGGCTACATAGATCCATGTCATTGAGTTAAAATGTTTATTTGGAATAAATAAATGGAAGTGCAAACCACTGCACACAGTCTGGTTGCAGATTGTTGTCAAAATTATATACATACATGTATACCTTTTCATTTCCTTCCTCCCCAAGATAAATTATCCCTTAAGCTTCTCCTGTGGAACACATGTGCCTTTGGAATTTCAGGAGACTAAAATGTGTGGAAATGCAACATGTGAAATCAGAATTACATCTGGTTATATACTTTTTCACTCCAGCATGGCTCAGTCTCTTGCTTCTCAACAATGTTTAGATTAAGCTCTCCAAGATGAAAATTGATTCTCTTTGTGTTTCTGAATTTGCAACCATGAGAAGGGGGGAAAAAATGCACATGAAGAAAGAGACTTCTAGTGTAATCTTTTCCTGTATTGCTCTACAGCTTTTTTAATTGGTAAAATCAGCTGTTATGACAGAGACAGCATCATAAATAATAAGCAGCAAGCTGTCCAACTAAGAGCTTCTTTCTCACGCTATTTCCTGCAGAGTGAGATTGTATGGATGCCTGCAAATATCTAAACTTGGGGCAGTATTTGAACATCCCTATTACCTTTCTGAGCTTTAGATCCAGCTCTTTGATTTGTTCTCTCAAGCTCCTTAAAGCTCCTTCTCTGCCAGTTTGGATGATGTGTAGGAGTCTGTGATGAATACGCTCATTATCTAATACAAAGTGGCATAAAACACTCATGCCATGAACTCCGCCACACAGCTATACCCTGCTGCAGTTCTCTGATTCATGCTGTACGAGATTAATAGCATTTATGTTATTCATATATCTTGGTTGACCTTGATCTGTTAGAAACTCCCTCCTTTTTATCTCTGTCCCATACTGGGGAGGTTTTGTCCCACATTAACAATGGATCTTTTGTACTTCAAAGCACATTCCCCCCACGCCCAACATCCTGAGTTTTAATTTTCCTTACATATATAATATCTGTTCCCGTCTCTTTCCCTCTCATATTCTTACCTATGTTTAATGGGTTGATACTATCTCAGGAGCTACGAGCTTTTATTTTATTTTAAAAAAATCATGTTAAGTTAACCCTTTGGAAGCTAACTGCAATTTTTTTTTGATTCTATTTTCCTTTTCTCTTCAAAGAAGTAAGCCAATTCTTTAAGAATAGTGAACATTTGTAACTTTTCTCTGTGGAGGCTATAGGGCAAATACTATCATTCCAGCTGGGAAGATAAATAAGGAGATGTGTATATGTGTGTGCATGGGGGAGGAAGAGGATGCAGGAGACAGAATAGGAAAAAAAAACAGTCACACAGTTTTCGACGTAATTTTTCAGTAAGCTCTGGTTTCTGTGTTTCTCCTTGAAAAATTCTGGGATATTTCTGTCTCTTTTTCCCTCCTGTACTAAGATGGGTGAATTGTTCTCTGTAGTCCCTCAGCTCTGCTCCCCACTGCAGTGCACTGCTCAGCAGTCACCATGAACCAAGACACCCTTTGTGCCAGAGCTATGAGAAACTTTGGGTTGTTTAGGGGAAAAAAATGCTACTGGAATGAGGTACCCGTGCCCTAATATTTTTTCAGGCAGAAAACCTACTTTTTCTGGTTGCGATGCTCGTGGAGAGCCGAGTGGCTCCTATCTTGGCAGCTCGGAGTGGAAGGAGATAACACATACTTGGTGCCAAACTTCCCAGAAAGAGATGCAGACACACGTGCAAAGCTGGGCAGGAGCTGCTGATTATCAGATAGGAGAAGGAGCTGCTAAGAAGCAGAGGTGATGCAGAAGCAGATGTGGAAGGAGGGCTGAAGAAGGAAAAGACCAAAGGTCGTGATGAGCATAATAGTTGGCAAAATGTCTCACTGAAGGGATAACTCAAATGGAGCCTCTAGGTGTGACACAAGGATGGATTTTGCCTTTACTTCTCTGGCCATCTCACGGCCATACATGGTGTGTGCATACGTGCTGTGCACATACGTGCTGCGGCGTACTGGCCATCTGCCATCCTAACTGGAAGCAGAATTCAGCTTCTTTCGCTGACCGAGTCTCTCGCTACTGCTGCAAAACCACCGTGGATAAATTCTAGCTACTGCCTTCCCTTTTATTTTTTTATCAGCACATGCCAATACTTGGAACTGTCAAAACAGGTATATGCCTGAGTCAAAAAATTGCATCTGGCAAGGACAATGTCATTCTGAAGGTTATAATAGCTTTCCAGTCTATTTATTTATTTACATCTCCCTCTGGCTTGTGCCCAGTGACTCATTAATTTTTATTTTCCCATTAGCTTTCTGAAAGGCTGGATTAGAATTGTAATAGCTAAAAATGCTGATCCAGAAATGTATATGAGGCAAGATTTGTGGCCAGAGGCCCACAAAGTCTTTTGTTAGATGCACTGATAATCCTGAAAAAACAGAGAGCTTTCAGATGTACTGGCTCGTCTCTGGATCATGAAATCCTGTCCTTATTTTTTTTCCCAGTGATATTAGTTGGGTCCAGTAAAAGATATGATGTCTCCTTSTAGACTTTTCCTTGCTCATGTCCCTAGCCCGTCATAGCTCTGACAGCRCTTATCAGTAAATGTTTGTAGGCAGAGCTGTACTGCTCTGAGCGGTTCCTCCTGCAGACGCTTTCCAGCTCCAGCTGTCATCTCCTTGTCACCTCGCTGCTGCTGATGCGCAGCCCCTCTGCCGAGCAGCGGCAGCCCAAGGTGCGGGGGGACGCCTGGCTCCCCTCCGTGTCCCTAATGCTGTGCCCGGCTGCAGCTCTGTTGGTCGGAGATTTGCTGAAAGAAGAAGGAAAGAAAAAAAAAAAGCAATTGTGCTTAACACAGAGTAAATAAAGCAGATCCTACCATCCTTTCATTGCAAKGTATAGTGAGTACTGCCAAATTTTCCTGTTGCTTTCTGGGGCTTTACAGTATATCAGTTACTATGGTTTGGAGTTTTTAAAGCAGTCAGTGCTTTAAAATGCCTGCGRGTTTTCTTCGTGCTGTTGTTGTTGTCCCCCAGGTCTGAAGATCCATCTGTGTTATAATCCATTAAAATAGTTAGGAGAAAAAAAGAGTGAWCAAGATATATATATATATTTAATCTCTGTTTAAATCCTTTAAAAAAAATACTGACACTTTTTGAAAGAATTCCTAAGTGATAACAACCTTATCAGTATTAGGTCCGCGGTTTAACTGTGCTGCGCCTGTGTTAAAGGAAAGCTCTGTTGACTCTGGATTTGCAATAGAGCGTATACTACTTTCATGGGATTAGAAGCCCATATACTTTTGTCTTGTGAAACTGTTTTGCTTTCTCTGCATATTCTAACTTTTTGAGGAAGTGAAGGACTTCCTCTGCGAAGGGTCGTGCTTGCTTCATTTCTTTGTGCTCCAAGTCCTGAGACAGCAAGTTCCTCAGGAGATCTGCTTTTTGTTCACTCTAGGTTTATTTATGACATGCATCTGCCTGCCTTTTCCTCTCTGCTTTCAAAACTATAAAGAAGGAAAAAAAAGTTGGTGCATCTACAAAGCATAGCCCTTAATCTTTATTCAGGGATAGATTGTCACTTTAAGGCTCACTTTCCCCAAAAATTAAATTGCAAGGGATAGTGCCAGAAACTGTATCAAAACATCATCTGGGGAAACATGCTASCTACCCATCACCATCTTCTTGGACTTTGAAAGATCTCAGCAGATAACGAAAAGCGAGACACACCTCAATATGGCCACATATTTTCCAACCTTATGGCTCACATTTAGGCAATACATTTTAGGACCAATAAATAGGTTTATGTTCTAGCTTTTAAAGCCTGAGTTTTTCTCTAAGMTTTTCAGATAAGTCTATGTGATGAACTCCTGCAAAAGCATATATTTGTTCTGTAGGCCATGTGAATTGCCACCAGCGTTGCAAAATTCAAGCACTGTTTGAAAAGCTGTGCAAGAAGATTTGGGAACAGGATGGTCTCCCAACACACTATGGATAGGATATGGCTGCTTTGCTGCTATCCTGAAAGATCATGTAGGACAATATTTGAAAAGTAACTACGACTTTCTTAGTTCGTCTCCTGAAAAATCTGTACGTGAAAGCCACAACATTTTTTGGTGAAGCAGACACATAGATATATAGCTTGTGATCCCAGACATGGTTACTAAGATTAAGATATCTCCWGCTCTGTGTTAAAGTCAAGTTAAAGGATGCTTTGAGGTCCCTCTGTGTTCAAGAGACATGGATTCACCCCATTCAAGAGACATTTCTAAAATGGGGGGGAGGTATTAATGACTCTCCAGAGATTCTTCTTTCTCCTCATTTTGAGGTAGTCTGGGTGATATGCTTAGACTAGTTGCCTACATTTCAAATATTTGTATTTGGACAAGGGGAATTCTGCTATGAACAAACATATGCAATGTCCAGCTGCAAGTCGAGGCATCCTGAGGGCTGGTCAGGGTGATACAGAGAAGCTTGCAACAATTCCCCAAAAAATTCCACAGCACATAGATAAAAATAGGATTTCTTTCTCTTTAAAACATGAACAGAACTTTCACCTTTAGCACATGTAGCCATGCATATTTAACAATGCTATTTGCTGACTTCCAGCGTAACATAATGAAGAAGATGGAGTGGAAGGGAGGAGAATGGTAATAAAGTTTAAATAATTTCTTTCAAAACGACAGGAATCACATGTTTTTCTTGTCCACAAGAAATTATATATTTAAGCTCCAGTGAAAGAGAATTGGGCAAAAAATATTTTTAACATAGAGGATGACAAGTAATGATTAAACTAAAATGCCTAGGAGGCCATGGAATTCTACCACTAGAGGTTTTTAATAAGAAGTTCGTCAAACTTTTGTTTAAGTTGGGTAAAGAAACAAGACATATTGAAGAAAGATAGATCTTGCTCTGAAGCTGCAGAAGGGCTTCCACACACAGACTTTGGCACAGAAGTCCCCATCCTACTGCTCCTGCTATGAGTAGGAATTCAGCATATGAGATTGTCTTACATGGCATTAGAAAATGGCTGATGCTTGATTTAGGGGAAAACTTTACTATGAGTAGAGGGGTTATAGCAAGAGTCTGAACGAGCCCTGTGTTATTTATCAAGGACTGCTGAAGAAACATTTGAATTAAAGGCCTACATGACATGAATGTGGAAATGAGGCAGTCAAACACTATGTTTTATGTGAGTTTATCAGCTTGGTTAAAATAACTTTTAGAATGAACATAAAATAATGGTCTGCAAGAAATTCTAAGAAACATACTGAACTGGGATAGCATGCAGTTGGATAGTGTCTTGCTGTGCAAGTGTTTGTATATCACTGCTACTGTATCCCCTATAACCATCTGCAGTTGTTGCCTGCCTTGTTTGGAATTTGGACAGTGGTTGTATTTTTAACTCGACTTCAAATGTTGTCAGTGCTTGGCTCTGAATTGCACAGGCTCTTGCCATTTCTGATATTCATTGTTTGTGACTGGAAAGCCTTGTGCAACGCTGACTTGGAAGATAGTTTGCTTAGCTTTGACCGCAGGAACTGATTGACTGATTTACACCTGCTTGGTGTTAAGGGTTTCTATAAAGCCTTCAAAGACCCTCCCGATACAGTCTGGTAGAAACTGAGGAACTTTTCTCAGTGGTACCATATTAGACAATTTTATTTTATCTTGTTCCTTGTGTAAGTTCCTTTTAGTAGTGGATTCAACTCGGTATATTAAATGGGGCAAGAGATGTGTCACCGTCTGGAAACACCGATGTCTCTCCATTGACTGTAGAGGGAGCCTAGAGGACTAGCTTAGTTTATGCACACGTCTTTTGGACTGCTGACATTAGATTAAAGGAATTTAACTCCTCACCACTAGTGAAATTAAAGCACTAGAAGAGAAAGGAGATCCTCAGAAGTTGGTATGGAGTAGAGAAACTTAGCTAGATATTAGGAAATATTTATGAGATAGTGTGATTTAGGCACTGCTATTGAAAGTAAAATGCTTTCTTGGAAGTTGCAAAAAAAAAGCCCGCTGCGTGTTGGGAACCATAGCTGTGAAGCGTCTCCTGGAGCTGATTACTTCAATTCATCCTTTCTCAGAATGGCCAGTAAAGGATGTGTGTCTTATCCTGGCCAGTGATTAAAGTACTCACTGGCAGTGCAAGAAATATGAGGCCTTCCTCTTTTGTAAGAAATGGCTGGTTTAATAACCTAGTTCCAGGAGAGGGTTCCCGGCCATCAATTACAAGTGGAGGGATGTATCTCCCTGTGGTTTGTTCTTGGGTGCCTAAATCATTTTTAGAGATATTGAAAGGTATGGCACAAAAACAATTCTCAGATTGGCCTCTGCAGGCAGAGGAGTGTCTAATCTCGAAATTTTGTCTGTCTTTAGATGTGAACTAGGTGCCAGTTCTCCAGAAAACCTCAAAACTTAGGTTGTCCTGGGTATGCCCAGGAGAAAGGCATTACTATTTTAGGTACCAGAGGAAGTTTACTATAGAAACTATCACTTAGGTACCTCTAAGGTGACAGGGAGGCTAAACAGAGAAGTTGAAAATCCAGATTTAGCCTTAAAGACATAAAGAATCCATGAAGCAATTATGTAAGGGACATGTTGTAGTAGCAGCTTTACATGGCAGGATGGAGCTCAGCCAGGGGCACTTTTTGAGTCCTTACGAGATTTCCCTTGTGCAGCCTGCCACAAATGCCAAGCTGTTAGGGCTGGATGATTTCCAGTGCCTAAATAAGATCTCCCACCAGGTGTACCTATGGGAAGGGACTCACTTTTTTAATGTGAATTAGGAGCATTTCTGCATGTGCTGCAGTGACAGTTCTAACTCCACTGGGGATAGACCCCACATCTTTTGTAGATCCACAAGACCCAGAATCTCAGAGGCATTATCCTAAGTGCAATCGAAGTCACAAGAGGTGTCTCAGTTAGGAAGACAGTTGCTTTTCTTGTATAGGCAATGGAAAAAGACAGAAAAAAAATCACCTACAGAAGGGATCTGGGCTGAGCTGTCTGTAGCTTTTGGTGTGGGAACTTTGTTCTTTCTGCCACTGAATTAGTGGGAATGGAATCACCTTTAGCTTACAAATATTTCTTTGTAGCGAAGCCAGGAGCAAAATAGTGCTTGTCTTTTATTAAAAAAAAAAAATAGAATTTGGTGATGGAGTGTGAATTCACACGTGTCCTAAGTATAGATGTTTTTGGAACAGAAAGCTAATCAAGTACTTTTCCTGAGAGAGTTTTGTCATAAATCTTACCACGTTATATGATGCTACTGGTACTATGTGTTTACTTTCAATTTACGTTGTTAGCTCTGTTTATTGCCTTTTATTAAAGCTCATCAAGCTGATGATTGTTTTTAAGCTCTATTACGAGAAAGATGAACACCAGCATGTGGAATACTCTAGATAAATAAACTGAAAGTAGTTGAAAGCTCCTATACTCAAAAGAACCTTATTTGCATTTCTTGTGTGGGAGTATTTACTTGCAAAAGACAGGATATTGATGATCAAACACACAATTAACTGAAAAGGTTCTGTGTGTTTTGTATTAAACAAAAGTACAAAGGCCCTGACAGTTTATTTTAACTCTTTTTTTCAGTAACTTCTTTAAATGAATGAGTGCATATGTTGCAATATGTTTTACCATAAGCTGACTTAATGTAGACACACATTTGGTAAAGGAAAAGACCATCTTTCAATGACTTAAAATCTCACAGAACTGTTTATACAGATTGCTTCATCTGTGCAAGTTGATCTGTCCATCTGTTATATTTTATACCAGTTCATTTCTATATTTTAGTCAGAGGATCGTTATGAATAGCTGATCAGATCTCCTGTGCAATGCAGACCCTACGTCCCCAAACACTGCTTTTAAATCAAGCCTGTAGCTTCTATAGGAGCTAGAGTGTCTTTTGAAAAGACATCTCATATTGATGTATAAAGCTTAATGGCAGGATACTGCTGCCTTAATATTTACCACTCAGTGGTGTTTCAGAAATGCTTTTATGCTTTCATCCTCTCTCTGTGCCAGCCATTCCAGTGCACCTGTTTCTTTTTTTTTCTTTTTTTTTTTTCTCCTTTCAAGGCTTCTCGCAAGCATCTGTATTCACAGTTTTGTGTGTCTGTGTGTATTTTACTCTGCCATCTGACACCCTGTTTCTTTGCAGGGGGGGTACCTCTCCAATCCCAGTCTTTCCCATTTCCTGTTCAGTTGTCATTTTTATCCTTCCCTTTACTACCAGATACAGAGTTACCTTTGTGCTCTTGACATCGCTAGCAGATGTCTTTATCTGACCTGAGTGCTCTCCAGCACCTGTTAGCGTTTCCCCAGTTCCTATTTTAAATAACCCCTTCTCCTCTGAATTCTGCCAGTTTTCTTGGTGAGTTGCTTGGCTCCGCAACGGTCAGTACTCCTTTCTGTGTAAAATCTTTCCTCTCCTTATTCCTCTCCTTATTCCCTCTTTACAGTATTTAGCAGAAAAAACTCTCCTTTTTATACATGTCTTCCACAAATACGCATTTTTCTTTACAAATTGCTGCAGGTGTACCAATCAATAGCAATTCAGGAAACCTTACGAAAATAGGAAACAGGATTATGGCCAATTATTGTTGTTTCCCAACTTTTCTGAAGCCCTGTGAGAGTAGCCCAACTTGATCCACCTTCTTGCCCCCTCTTCTCACCCCACAGCTGGAGCTGTCTTCTCTTCACGCTGTTCTCTTCCCTTCCCAGCACCCAGCATTTTGCCCATTCCCACACCCTTGTTCCCCCGTGAACATCTCTGACCCATGCTGTCCCACAGTGCAAATTCTGGAAGCATGATACAGAAATACCCATGTTTGCCCTGCATAAAGCCAGCCCAGATCCAGTTTATCTGCTTAATTGAACCTCAACCTTCATGGGCCTGGGTTGCATCAGTGAGGAATGTTTCCCTAGGTGGGAACTGAAGGTATAGGTGATGGCTTAGCACACKGAGCAAACCATCTGTTGTGTTTAAAAGTGAAGATAACTTTACGCTTTGAACTATGTGGTGTGAACGTCTTTTCTTAGAAATGTTTGTTCTAAGTGAAGACAGAGTACATTGACTGCAAACAAATAGACAGCTTCTTTGCATGTGGAAAATATGACGTCTGCTAAAATCTAGCCGGTACACTGAAACTTTAACAGCATATGTCAAGGTTCTTCTTTTTAAATATATTTCTTTTTAGTCTGTACTGCCAAAGGACAGTGAAATGTAAGACTTGGTGGTACTCAAATTTTTTTTTTTTTTTGGATTTTTCCCTTTCTGCTTTTCTGTCCTTCCTTTTTCTCTTGCCCCATCCCTGAGCTGTCCCACTACACAGTGACTATATTTGGCTGTTGATCCTTAGCAATACAGCACAGGAATATTYTTTTTTCTTTGTTTTCTATATGAGTTGGGAATGTTTAATAGAGTGCAAAAGCACGCGGACGAAATGCTGGAAAATACCCATGACGTTTGGTTAGGTCCTCACTGAAACGTGGCCATTTTAACTGTTTTTGGCACGTGTGACCAYGGCCCCGTGTTCCTGGCAGCCCTCAGCGCGTCTGCGCGGGACCTGGGCCGCATTAACCTGGGGATTATGACATTAAGAAATGGCATTTGTACAATTAAAAATGTTATCTCAGAGGGCAACCCCAGCTGCCCTCGGCCACCTTCGGGTAAATCGTGCCGTAGGAAAGGTTAAAAAAAGCTGCTGGAACTAATCCTTTTGATGAAACATTTAACAAGTATGTCAGGCTTCTCTGATCTCGGCCCTGGTAGAATATAGTTCTAGTTAATGTCCTGAGCTCTAACTCACCGTCTAAGATCCTCTTTCCTGCAGCGTGTTTTCTTCATCAGTTTGTGTTTCTGCCAGTCAGTGTCACAAAGCGCTTCCTGTTTCATCCCCACTTGACAAGGTTAAGCCACGCTGATGCTCCGCAGTTGTGTGCAGCTTCATTTTTCATAGATTCTTTCTGATAACCATAACATGAACTCTGGAGTATGTGTTAGGAACTGAAAACAGGCCAAGTGTTTTGTATTAGAGTCTGTATTCCCACATTCACCAACTCTCCGAGGGATGGAAATGCATCAGTGACATGTATGAGAAAAAAAAAGGCTGAGACTAAAATCAATTTTCTCTCCTTTTGCCTACATGAAACAAAATTAAAAGCACAATGAGCCTTATTCTTTCTTTGTTTACTGCTGGAATTCGACTGTATTCTGCGAAGCAACTCTCCTTTCACCATTATAACTGGAGGGAGATTCAAACCTCAGACTTGCTGCAGATGTTTACACCTTAAAAAGCAGAAGTAGACACATCATGTCTGTTTACTCTTTCTTGAAAAAAACAAGTAACTATTTTATGTGTATGGGTGGATCTAGACCCTGGGGAACTACATCAAGCAGTAACTCACTCTAAACAAATAATTTGATACTCCCTTATACACGACTGGCTTTCAATAGCACAATACACACTGTGACCCTCCCTCACCTGTCAGTTTAATGACTATGTTAATGCAGATGAAAGGAGAACAGAAACAAAATGTAAAAATATAGCAATAAATAGCCTCCTGTGTTTTCTTATCTCCAGTGAGAACTTTATGTTAGGCTGGTTTATTTGCTTGACATTACAAAGTCTTCTTTACTTCCGCTAAAAAAAACGGGGTGAAAAGCGCAATAATCCTTTAAACAAAATGGAAAGAGTTATTTATGCCTGTGCTATTAATAGATGTCTCTTCTTAGAAAATAGCCATTTGCGGTGTTTTTTTGTAGCATCGACTTTTCTTCCTCAGATCTCACAATATTTTTTTTTTCAACTGTAATGCAGAACCATGCTAACAATTCTGCCTTCCTGGCTGTCACATAGATTTCCTGTGGTCTGTTTTTGGCTGTGCACTCAGCCAGTTGCAGTGTATATTAGGCATTTGTTTAAAAAGTAAACAGCTACAGTCATCAGCATAAAAATTAACCCATAGCATGCAGGATTTTTCACTTTCTTAGCATGTACCCAAACGCCACCTGAAGACTTGCTGAGAGCTGGACAGCCAAACAGTTGAAAGTGTCTGAGGGTGCTGGTTGCCACGAGGAAGGCAAGCCAAGTGTCATCGCTTGAATGTTAAATAGGGGTAACCATGGATTTGCTCATGTGATTCGGTCCCTTCACGCTGCTCAGAGCAGAAAGAGACAGAGAAAACATTGCTGGGGCCTTTCTAGCAGAGGATAGAAGGGAAGAAGAGCTCCTCTCTTCTCAGCTTAATGTGCTAATGCCAGGCCACCATGACCCTGCACACCTCCTCCTAAAAAATCAGGTTCATTTTCTAAAAAACAGATCAGCTGCAAAAAAACTTTTCTCAATATTATTTGAAGAATAGCTGTGATTTCACAAGATATTTTTCATAATAATGTGTGAAAAAGAGACTAAATTGTACTATCCTGTTTACCCCTGAGTAAATATACATAGAAATATTTATCAGAAGAAATGCCTTTAGATGCAAGAACCTAATGTTACTGTCTTTTTTTTAATTTCCTTTTCTTTGCTGTTTTTGTTGCTATTTTGAAGTAAGTGTGTAGTCCTGGTCTAAACGTAAGATCACTGTCTAGATCTATCTCATAGTATTAATTTAGTATCAAAAATGTTTTTATGAGGCTTGCCAAGAATGCTATATGAGCAAGTAATGCCATTTTACTTACCGAAAGGGTTCTAATGGAACATTAATTCAATATAATAAACCAATATAACAAACCAATATAACAAATTCAATATAACAGGACACTAATACTGTTTCTTTTAAAAACTGGTGAGTTATCATATTATAATGTCACAACCACAAAAAATTAACAATGCACTACTTTTAGACTTGGCTATTTAAATTTAGACAGTAAAAAAAATCCGCATAATTATGAACTTTTGCTTTGAGATTGAATCAAAGTATACCTTTTGTGCATTACACTTTTAAAATACTTTTAAAATAAGTACTGTCTTCACACTGGAGATAAATATGTTTGTTTACAGTAGCAATCTATGTTAACACACCTTCCAGAAACCTTCTGTTCTTTCTGATGCAGAAAACAAAACATCAATAAATTKTGTAGAGATCCATAGCTTTTCATCATCTTTGGAAGAATCAAACTTAAGAACATACAATTAAATTCCTTATAYGCATGGTATTGAATCATTCCGGGTAGGTTATATTTCATTTAGCTGTTAAACATTAGGCATCARGCCTCAGTTATCCATCGAGTACAGGTATTTCTAGGTATATCTAGATAGATATATCCTATTTTTAAGTTGGGGGGGGGCTAAGATAGTTGAAAATGTTCTCATTTGAAGGTGTTTTTCTCACACCATCTCAATATCTAAACATCTAACATCAGATGTGATGAATTCTGTTTTTTTTCCTAGAAATATTTCAAGATACAAAAAAATGTAGTAAGTTTTTATCAGGAGTAGAAACCCTCACAGATTCAGAAAAAAAAAAGAGCTTCTGAATAGTATTTAGACATTTAAAGTACATTGTAGGTGACAGTAGGTGCCTACTTTTGGAAGAGCAAGTCACTTGCACCTCTTGGGGCAAATCTATATCRTGAAAGAAAGGAGAAACAAGGAGTGAATCCATGCATTGCACTCCTGGCCAGTTGCATTGCTTCCTTGGTAGCTCACCCCAATTTCTGTTGGACCATCCCCATTAGCGAATAAAAGTCTGCCAGAAAGGGGCAACGCTAAGCACTGTAGATACAAACTCATCATTGCCACATGGCCTCAGGGCCACRGATCAATCAATAACACCCTTGTTAGCTGGTGGTGTTATTATTCCCTTCCACAACTAAGAAACTGTGGGTCCTTAAGACTAGGAGTGTACTCATTTACTRCATTTTATTCAGCAGCATAAAGTACTCCAATGCTTGCAGAGACACCAGAAGTACTTACTGTCTTCAGACAATTTTGCTCGGCCAAAATGAGTGGAGTGTCTGGGTCTCCTCTCTAAGACCCTTTGGGGTTCACAAGCAGCATTTAGGGTTAATAGCCCAGCAGTATCTCTTGAGGGATACTGTTTGGTATATAGTCTTGGAGCACCTGATGACAACGTCGACTTCAGTTCAAAACATAGCTGCCCATGGTGATGCTTCCATTTATGAAACAAGATGTCTTCTTCAGAGGCTTGTGCTGAAATTAAAACCTTCTGAAACAGTCTGATCTGTCTTTGCTGTTATTACAGGGTGTTAGTCTTGGCAGCTCCCTCCCCCTCTTTCTGGAACTCTTTTCTCTAATACTTGTTAGCTTGCCTCTTCTTGTATCATCACTGTGTGGAGCTCTTTTTGATTTTACCAAAGACCTGGCCATAATGTCAACTTGAGAAATTAAAAAGCCAGGTCTTGGAAGATTCAGTCATTTCCATGACATCTTCTGAAATGTCCCTGTGGGGTTCTCCAGAGTGAGGCCAGGGAGATGGGATAGTGYCCAAGCCTGTTCACATACAGCCAGGACAGCAGGAACCCTGAGACCCAAATGAGGTCAGGAGAGAAGGGGTATGGTCCTACTGTGGTGGCCAGGAGACTGGGGCAGGGTGAGAATATGGGCGCTCAGGTCTCTGCTTCAAGAGTGATTCCTCTTTTTCATCCAGTGCCTAATGTACAAAACATGTGCCTAATGTCTGACCTGCTGTTGCAACTGAGGGACTGTTCAGAAAGAAAGGATTCCCAGATTTCTCAAGCCAAACAAAGAGCAGAAATGGGAACTTGAGGTTTGGAGTTATCCTCTTCTCAGAGCAAAAGAAGTATCCAGCGTGCAGGGCAACTTGTGAAAGCACTTTACATCTGAGTGCCCTTTACAGAATGTGACAAGAAATCACTTTCTAAGCTGAAATCCCATACTTCAAATGCTGATGAAGATGCCCCTGCTAGTCATTCATTTCGTATATTAAGTGGATCTATACTTTTGGCTCTGYGACCTTCCAGTTCCAGGAATGTCCTGGGTTTTCTTGTTCCCAAGCTGTATTTCTTATTGCACAGACCACGAACTGAATTCATTTCTCTAAGGAACATGAATAAAGTTTGTTTTTCCTAAATTCCTGGCAAACAAGCTGATGAAATCCATATGGATTGCAAAGACTGAACACTTGAGTGCAATGTTCCTCATGTGAGCAAACACTTGTCTTTTAAAATAGACGACTTTTAGCTGTGTGGATTTTATATATATACGTATTTGAGATCTGTTCTGTGAGCCATCAGCTAGATTTCAAAAGCACAAGACAGGAAGCTGACTGCTTCTGAAGGTTTTCCTTCTTCCTTAAACATACATGTATTCTAGATAAGGATTGTTAATTTTAGTTTGTCTTTTTATCTGATAATTGAAAAAAAAAATAGCTAAAGAACAGTTTGAAGCTTTCAGACCCATGTGCTCATTCCCTCTGTTTTACTCACGTTAAACCCTAATCCCTCTCCATCCACATGGCTCTGAGTTTATTCTTATTTTTACCAGTGTCAAAATTGTCAGCTGCGAGAGCTGGGCCTCTTCAGCCTGGGGAAGAGAAGACTGAGGGGGGATCTTATCAATGTGTGTAAGTACCTGAAGGGAGGGTGTCAAGGAGGACACGTACAAACTCTTTTCAGTTGTCCCGTGTGACAGGACAAGAGGCAATGGGCAGAAATTGAAGCACAGGCAGTTCTGCCTGAGCGTGAGGGGGAATTTCTTCCCTGTGAGAGTGACAGAGCACTGGCACGGGTTGCCCAGAGAGCTTGTGGAGTCTCCTTCTCTGGAGATCTTCAAGGCCTGCCTGGATGCAACCCTGTCTGACATGCTCTAGGTGACTCTGCTGAACAGGGAGGTTGGACTAGATGATCTCCRGAGGTCCCTTCCAACCTTACTGATTCTATGATTCTGTGAAAAATCCCCTCAACACACATACATYCTGCCTCTCCCTCCTCTGCCAAGCTGCATGACAACCCGACCAGTTGGGACTTTGAATCAGTCTGTTTTCAATGATGTCCTGTGCCCATCTCCATGCTCCACCACACGTTCAGCCYACACTCTCCTGGCACCGTGCTACCTGAGGCTAGGATGGGAAAGGATCTAAAAGCAATGATTTTAGAGGTTGAYGAGGCACAGATTGGTTGCTGACTTTAGATGCTGCAGAAACACAGAGAATGTGCTTTCCTGCACATCCTGGACTGCCTTGCATAGTGCTTGAGGGAAAGCTCTGTCTGTTGAAAAAGGAAAGGGTGACTAGTTTAGCTAATTAAGAGCTGATTGTTGTTTGTGAAAYGAATAATAGCAAAATGGACTATCAGCTAGCAGAGCTAATCTGTATATGCTTAGAACCAGTATGTTTTTTCTTATTCCTGTGTATACATGAAACAGAGAAACTTTAAATGCTGGACCGCATTGGCTGTGTCACTGAGTGGGGCCTGCTGCACTCTCTTCAGCATCTCCAAAATYCTGCCTCCAGGACTTCCTTGCCAACCAGGTGCCTCACCACACATAACCTTTCCCTCTGTCAGGGCCAGAGCGAGACAAAGTGTTTAACCATGTTCTCCTACTGTCCTCTTTCCCAAGCTACTCAAAAGATAGAAGTTACAAAAGTAGGAGAAGGTCCACGGGAAGCAAGTATAATAGAGCTCAGAGTTGAACGCATGGATAGAAGAATGAGAAGCAAAATGTGAGACAAAAAGTGAGCCAAGCCAGGCAGTTAGATCTAAGTGACTGGGAGAGTGAGAAAATGGTTGGTGCCCCCCATTAGGAGGCTGGGTAGGGCTGAGTGACTCTCCTTGCRTTTGTGGGCTGGATGTGGCTCCTGGCAATCTGCGGTGGCTCTACACAGTAGTGCATAACCATTAGTTTATCTACAAAACAAAGTRTAAGCTTTTTAGTGTGCAGCCTCAGAAACATTTAAAATGACTTGAGAGAAGCATAAAAGCAATTAGCAAAATATGTGGTTAGAAACCAAGGCAGTTTCCGTTGATTTTTTTTTCTAAATGTTTATTTTGCAAGCGGAGTGAACAGTGTGTAGTAAAAAAAATTAAATAACTGAGAAAAGTTTTCTTTGGCAAAAAGGAAGCATTTTAAAATGAGCAGAAGATGAAATGTTAAGGCAGCTGTTGGATTGTAGTTGCTATGGTAATCATAACACAACACTTTCATTAGGCACATGATGGACATTTTGGATAAAAGTCCAGAGAGGGTGGGGGACAAGGGGACGTTATTGCATTTTGAGGAAGTTTTAAAAACTCAACACAGAAAAGGATCTGGCCTTTTAAAAGTATAACGTATGCTGAGTTTTCTCCTAAAATATGTTCATGCACACACTTCAGCATTTAAAAAGAGCGTCTAAAAATTAGTAATAGGTCCTTTTTGCTAAAGTAATACTGCCAGAATAGAAATTCCTTAATACAAAATAGATTCCTTAATATGGAATCTGAGCAGCTTATGTCTTTCATGTATTTACATTGATGGGGGCTAAAGAAGTCTTTTATTCCTGTTTTGCAAGTGGGGACCAGAAAGACTATGGTGTAGGTTCACGAGAGAACATGAGTGTTAGGACACTCTACATTTGCCGAACTTTTGGGCACTTCTRTCTGAGCCAATCTGCCAACACACCCTCAGTGAGGAGGCATCTGAGCAACCAGCTGGGAACMGTGAGGACATGGGAGAGCCTCAAGTCCTGGATGCTCCCTAGATGGCTCCTGAAGCAGAGACCACTGCACACATCTCCTTACCTCTGAGCAAGTCCAAAGTACTGGCCTATGTTCACATGTATTTACTTTTCTGTGAATTTTGATAATGGCATGAAAGGAGTATCTTCAAGGCAAGGTAGATTTTTCCTTCCATTTCTTCCTACTCTCCTTCAGCTCCCACAAACCAGAAGTGAGCCCTAACTGCTAAGTTTTTGGATAAAAGTGGACACTCCTTCTACTCCATCTTTTAATAGAAAGGAAGGATGATTGATTGCTCCATTTTTGATGAAAAGACCTGACTTCCCAATTTCAGAAGTGGGTTGAGACCTGGGAAAGGCTCCTGGTAGGGCTGAGCAAGAGTATACCTAGGTAGGAGTGTGTGGACAGACTTGTCATCAACTTTCCTCCCCCTTCTGCTGAGTTTCTTTCTGCCTCTCTGCAAACAAGGACACTTGAGCTCTTAGTATTTGTGGTTTCTCTTCCCACCTTTTGTCTGTCTTGTTTATTTCCATTAAAAATGCCTTTGTGGGGGTTGGGGAGAGGACTAGCTTTCATTAGTTGTGTGTATGGCACAGTAAGGCTCTGAGGACACTGCAGGTGCGCATCACCACAGTGCAAACAAGACAAATAATGTTATATATTCTTTCATGGTGTTGAAGTATGTGGAGTCCCTAGGATGACGTATCACCTGTTTATCCCTTCACATTTCCAAAAGGGACAAATCAAGATTAACTGTGTTGTTGTTGTTGGCAAGTTTTTTGGGGGGTGGGGGGTTGTGCTKCAAACTAGAAAGACTGGCTCTGATCTTATAATAGGTATCACCCAGGAAGATTTTCTTACCCCTTTGCTAGTATTCATTRATTTCATAAGGTGCTATACTGCACTCCCTGAAGTTAATGCCCTACCCATTCTCTTTGTCAACTAAAAATCTCCTTTCACCTTTAAAAATTCAGAGGTTAATCCCTTCTTTCAGCTTGCAGTCACTTTCCTGGGCAACAGCTGGCTTCTTTAGCCACCCTCTGCGGATGTGGCTGTGCCCCTAGGGCAGTCCTGATGCCCTAATCCTGGGGCTGGACGCATTGATGGAGCTCTCTTACCTGTAAGAAAAGTCCCAGAGGCTTGGTGCTCTCCTGTGGTTTGACTGTACAGATTGCATTGAAGGACTGAGACCCCAGCACGCAGCCTGAAAATTCATTTTAGCATGAAAAGTGCTAGAGTAATATGGTAATGTAAAGTAATACCTAAATAAACCCACAAAACCTAGAAGGGAAGAGATTTAAGTCCCATAATTGCCCTAAGCTTTGCTAATTGTGAGACCACCAGCTGTGATAAAGGAAATTGATTTCATCAGTTGTCAGTCATCCTTGGTTTATTAACGATCAGAAGTTCACATCTCCTCCAGGCAGGGCAAAGTCCTTCTCTGGTCTGTTCCTGCCCATCATGCTGAAAGGTTCGACTATAACAATCCCCACGTCTTCCCCGGGGAGCTTTCTCTCTTCCCCGGTGGTTTCTCTTGCTGTGATCATGCTGGGTCGAGTCCTTGTCCCGATGACATCACTCGGAAGTTTCTTGTCAAGCTTGTTGCTTCACCCCTTCACTTATTAAGTAATATATCTGACTTCTGGAGCAGAAGTAGTCGGCACTGTGGCTAAACTGGATTCTTTTAAATAGAGCCAGACAAGCTGCATTACCCCGAAAGCATAAGTGTAACGGATAGTACGGCTAGAGAAGCTGTACTATACTGACTACTCAGGAAAAAAAAGGGAGGGATGTGCTTCTTTCAGTTTTATGTGAAATCCAATTAAAAACAACCAAATTGCTGGTGAGATTTTGATTGACAATATAACAGAGAATGTTCTTCTCCACCTTCCCCATCACTCCCGTGCAAAATTAACTATTAAAAAAGGTGTTGAAAGATGGAATTTCATCAGAAGGGAACCTGAAATTTTGCTGGCTGCATATCCATCAGTTCTTGCTCATTAGGTTTCAGTTTCAGGTACATGTGTATTGACAAGCCTTGGTATTGCTCTTGGAAAAATGAGAGAACTATTGAAAATTATTGCAAAGAATGAAAGAGAAAATCAGAATAGGCATGTCCTTCTCCTTTCTCATTTTGAGGAAATGGTTCTGGCAACATTTTCCTGGTAGTGCTAACTATGTCTGTATGGAGGCTAAAACTATAGGTGGACCTTCAAATTATCAACATTGAACTTTATTTTCAGGACAAACAGATCATTTATAAATTTACTGAGAAATCTTTCCTAAATAAAATTGTTTAGGTCAGCTGAAATATTTTGCTTAAATATTGACTTTTGTTTTGCCTCTTTCTTTCCCTTGAATTCAGGCTTATCCATCTAAGATTTAGGTGCAAGCAGTAGGGAAAGATGAATCCCATCACTGCAGTCTGAGGAAGAATTGCTACTGTGATATATAAATTCTGCATTTTTAAAACATTTTCATAAAGAATTAGAGGATCACGAGTCTTCAGTGCTTCCAGCAAAAATACCTTTGACTATAGCAGGGAGAATTACTGGAAGAGAGTGAAAGTGGGTTATTGGGGTCTACTCTGACTGTGTGAAATAATACTGGTAATTATAGAACTGGTAATTGCATATTGCATGTTAATTTGGGTTTTATGAAAGATAGTCTGTGAAATATTATTGTACTTGTAAAGTATTTATATGTGAAAAATATGTCTTCTTTAATGACAAAGTTTTAGTGTCTCAAAATCTTTTAAAGCAGCACTTAAATCATGTCTGTTAAAGTAAAAATGTAACTTCTATGAAACAAAAATAATGAAATGGTTGATATACTCCAGAAATGGTTAGCAGAACTGGAATTATTGAGGTAGGGGAGAAAAAATGGGGGTAAGCAGCAGGAAAGGAAATTTTGAAGAAGGATAACTGGAGTGGAAAATGACAGAGAGAAGTGGAATGGGAAAAATTAGAGGACAGAAGACTGGAACAGAATTTTATTGGCCTTGACTGGAAGCTGGGCCTGCAGAACAACACTAACACCGTCAAAGTGCGAAGGAAGTTATGCACAAGCTCGGGTGTTAGTAGCAGCAGTGAACACATGCTTCTGGAGTCCCCACCAAAAAAAAAAAAAGAAAGAAAAAAAGAATAAAAAGGAATTTAATTCTGCCCTTTATGATGTGCAGAATGCTTCTCCGGAAAGCCCAAGTAAYGAGCGCTGTACAGTTCCAGGAAGAGTGTTGTGGAAAGAGGGAGAACGCTGCATGCTGTACTTTCTCATCACTGTGTGACCTTGATATGTTTTATTATTTTAAACACTTAATTGTGTTATTTAAAACCTCTTGTAATTACTCAGTTCTCTAGAGGCATACTTACGGCTTTTGCACAACAGTCCTGGGTAGATCCTGAAGCAATTATTGAGGAAATCCTGTGAAATATTATATTATAGAAATACTCTATGGGTTAGTTATAACATAGTAACTACGGGAATGTGCATAACTCACTAGCTTACAGCTTCTTCATGCCTTCAGTAGGAAACTGCAGCGAAGGGGCAATACAAAGGGTGGTACTGCAATAGAAGTCATTACATTTGGTGGATGACTCTTCTGCTTGAATGAGCCTTTTTCCTGTTTTTAGATGCATTCGAAACAGTTATATGTTCAGTCCAATGTACTAAAAAGTRATAACCCCAAAATTACAAGACATTTCCAGCCTTCTTTTCATCTCCACTTAGGGACACGTGGAGTAATTTCTTCTTTCAATAAAGTTCTTGTGGGACTTCCCTCAGTTCTGTGTATTTTAAGGGTTTTCCTTTGTTCTGTTGYAATAACTCGAAATGATGCAAACCAACTACGGTGTTTCAGTACAGGCAGCTTGCTGTGACTCTGTTTCTCTTGGAAGTGCCACCTTTTACAGGCAGGAAGCCTGATGTCCGTTTGAAKACTGTCCGCAGAGGGAAAGCAGATATTTTTAGAGGCACCCGCCAGAAATGTACAGTTCATTGCCAGCTTATCTCTGTGTTTAAACAATAATCAACCTCTTCCGCTCTCAGCTGGTGATTCACAGCAATTCTGTCTTATACAGACTTGAGATTAGATGAAGGCAGCTGCACACATTTGATCAGACGCTCGTACTGGGCTGCATCCTGACAGGCTGGCACTGTCCCGTTTTAGCACTGTCCTTTCTGCATACAAATATCCTGGCATAAGGATTTTCCAAGCTGCGTGGCTGGGACTGACCAGCATGGGAACTCTGCTACTGCGGAGAATGAATAAGTGCCTTGCCTGCAAGGTTCAGACTATTTTGTTTCCCATTTAGGTCATCACATTGGAAATGCGATACGTTCAGTTAATCTTCAACAGGCGATTTCAGACATTATAGGTCCACTTATACCTTGTGATGAATTACTTCAGTGTTTGGCAAATATTAAATAACATTTTTTGTTGACATGGAAGTGTGACCTGCAGGCTGCAGCTGGTCCCAGTGTTTGGTACTGTTTGTGTCCTGCCGTCTGCCTCTTCCTCCCTCTGTTCTCTTGCTATTGCAACGCAGCTGGTTTACGTCTGTCACAATCAATGGAAGGACATTTCCGAGCTGGTAATTGCCGAGAGGATCCGGTGCTGATGGCTTCTGGAGCTGCCAATCCAGGGAGCARTTTTTGGCTCCTGCTGAGTACAGTATGTCTGCAGTTTGACCATTTATCTCACTTTACATATTTGAACTGAAAGAAAGGTTTGTGCAAGCACTTGCTGCTCATTCCCTGGCGTGCCTTTCTCTCCCTCTTCCCCTTCCTCCCCCTCTTGTGTGTTATCAGCTATTGCAACAGCACTAAAATGTGTCAAATAAGGTGAATTCTGCCTAGTCCTGAAGTAATGCGAATCACACTACAAAGTATGACTTTGAAATAATCACTGGTTCATGGTTATGGGAGAAGGAACACAGTTATCCCAGCCACATTCTWATTAATTGTTATAGGGCCAGACTGCTGAACTTCAGTCTGCAAATGCAGCTACAGAAAATTTACCTAGCATTTGCATGGGTGATGCTGAGCTCCAAAGCTGGAGATGATTCTCACGTAGTAGATGTGGGGGGTGAAAGAGCAAGGGAATTAGGCTTCTTCTTTAAGTGGTAGAATTGCTTCATTTAAGGTATCAGCTGATAAAAAATATTGAGTGGGATCTAGTCTGAAAAATCTGCTGGAATTTCCTAAAAAGCTACTTTATTTCTGGGCTAATCCCTTGGACATCTACATTCACCAGGAACCTCACTAAATGGCTGAAAGTTCCTTGGATTCTTGGTTTTAATCACCTGCAAATGCTCAAATTGCTGTTGCTAGGAAATGGGTATCTATCTGTCATCTAAAACACTGTTGTGATTCAAACCAAGGAAGACTGACACTCAAATACTGCCTAAGTGCCTTGGGGGAGGGGGAGGGAAAGAAAAGAAAAAGAAAAGAAAGAAAAGAAAAGTGAGATTTGGTCAAACCCATGATTACCTTTATTTGACATAACTGTCCACATTTAGCTGGTTAGCATGTTGACAGGAGATGCTGGGTGGTTAGCACACTGACAGAAGACTGACAGAAGAAAAGAGATGTTGTATAGATTGAAGAAACCAGAATTCACTTTTTTTTTTATATTCTAAGAGCATGTGGATCTCTTAGAGCTGTTAGTGGAGCCTAGCCAGACCAGTTGACTGGCGTATGCATCCCTTTTGCATTAGATTATCAGTGGACAAACAGGGACAACTGTCTTGGGAACAAGGATTCCAACAGTAGGTGTCCAACCTTTTCCCTCTCATGTCCCATTTTTTATCAGGCTACACAAAAGTTGTATGAAAGAAAGCTGATAAAATAAAAGTCATATCCCTTGCCTTCCCCCTCCTCTTCTGCTTTTGATTCCTCTTCCCCTTCCCTGTCCTTTCTTCTGCCCTTTCTTCTGTCCTCCTTAGCATACTTTTGGCTTACAGAGGCCACATTTGTCTATCTCCCCATAAGAATCAGGACTAATGTRAGCTGTTTTATCTCTGAGACAGTTCCTCCTGCATTCTTCTCATTCTCAGTCCTGTTCATTCCCTTTGTTAAAACTGTTTTAACTTTAATCAGTTGCTACTCTTCATCACAACTTTCACTGCCTTGCTCTCTCCTCTGCTGYTTGGTAAATGTGTATCTGTATAGGGAGGAATGCTATCTTCCTGCTTTGATGTCTTCTTTCTTTAGCTCATCTGTTGGACAAAATAGTCACATCTGTTTGCTTCTCAGRCTCCATGGAGATGGCATATACTTACAAAGTGATGTGACAAAAACATCATAAAGAAGTCTGTTTGCTTCCAGTCAGATAYAGAGAAATTTCTGATATGTAGCCACCAGGTAAGTGGAAGTAAACATCCTCCTAACTCTACAGGATAAAGAAAGTTCACAATAATCTCTCTCATTTCTTATCTTTAGCCTTCAGTGAGGTGTCACCAGATGGCAGGAACTGTAGTGAACCYCCCCCTCCCTACTTTCCTCCTCATCACTCTCATCATGGGCCTATTTTACAGGTCCTATATGAGGTGTAGGATGGATAACATTTGATAGAGRACACCCTTTTCTTTACAAAGAATTCAGTTCGAATAACCACTATCCTGATCTGCAGGAGCCTTAGTCTACCTATGCCTTACTTCTCTGTGTGGCTGTGTGCTGGTATGCATATCAATAGTGTGGTATAGATTTGAAGAAAAGAAAGAAAAAGTGAAATTCTTTCCTTTTTCTCTTTATTCTCCATACCTGGGTGTGCACAGTCAGTGCTGCAAGGAAGAGCCCCTGAAGAAAGGAGCTCAGCTTGATGCTACATCTGCTCTGGCTATGGAAATTAATTCCTAATGCAGTTGCTTGCACATGAACAAAAAATATTTTGAAATGATTTTCTGAATCAAAGCTATTTGGTTACTGAAATGTGGTAGAACCATATGGAAGGTTGTTTGCAAGTAATTTGACAGTTGACAAAAAAGCTTTTGTAAAACGATCTAATTATTATTGAATTATATGTATTTATATTTTCTCTGAAAGGGAAAGTTATTTACAAAAATAGAATCCATGTGAGAGGATTCTTAATATACCATCCAGGCAGATGATAAAAATGACAAAGCCTTTCAGGTAGAAATGGCTGTAAAATCAYACCATAGCTTCCTTGCAGTATTACTACCAATCCTACTGTTTGCTTCATGCTATAAATACATGGCACCAGRATAAGTCTCAGAGATCTAGTACATACAAGGAGGATTTTTTTTAAATAGAGTTTTTACTTATTTCTGGTTTGATGCTAAGCAAATTATGGTTAAAATATCCCCATATCCAAATAATATGCCGTCCAGGTAAGTTCTGACAAATTTGTCACAATGCCRTTAGTCATACTTTGAAGTAATATCAACTAGGTTTAATGCTAATAGCATTTGGCTACATAATGCCTGCTGACACTGAGACGCTACCTAAAGCATAGGCGGAAAAGCTGAGCTGATGCGGCTTGTTCTGGATGAAAAGTTGCAAAGTGTGTTTTGCCTGAGTAAAATTTTCCGAGTTATACCAGGAAATGGTACAAATGAGTGCAAAGTACTCTCACGCTGAACTGTTAACAGTGTCCACCAGCYTTTATGGATGTAGATAGCTACTACAAACAGAGTATGGCAAAGCGAATCGGGTCCCAGAAGAGTATCGAAGATACTACATTTGAACGCAGTAGCCCATATGTCACTGCCAAAAGATTTCATGGGAGAAGTTTATGGACACACGGACACTGCAGACAACCTTTATTAAATTTTGCTAAATCATTAAATTCAATCTTCAATCAATTCCGTTAACTATGATGTCCATGAACTTACAGCATTCAGGTCTAAGCCCAAATATCTGAAAGTTGCATGAATATCAGGAATAGGACTAGGTTTCTTTGACTGTAGTGGATAAATACACATGACAAATGAAAGACTAGACTGTGCTACTAGCCAAGTAGGACTGAATCATACAAAGATACTCAAAATGACAAGTGACACCTTCAGAACTAAGATCACTAATTCTGTAACAGGCCAAAGGGAAATAGTCAGAAATGAATGCATAGTTCAGATTTGTCAAATTCAATTGACATTCACAACATACTTTGCGAATGATTAAAATATGGACTTTGTATTTTAAGGAAATAATATGTCCACCGTACATTTTAACTATCATCAAATATGTGACTTTACAATCTGTCCTCCTTGTAGTTCTTATCCTGCATCCCAGACTGCAAGAAAATGAAGATAAYATGTTAACTCAGAGCTACAAATCTTTGTGTCACATAGGATACAACTAACCTGATTCTATAATATGTGATTACATAGGTTCATATAGCAGCTCAGCTACCTGCATTTATCTTATTTCTTTGAACTTCTAAGAAAATCATTTGGATTTTTTAAAGATCCTGATGAATTTAAGGCAGAGAGGAATACRCAGAGGATTAAAGACCCCAAAGTGGAAATGAGCATCAAAGGGAAATAACAGTGGAACATCCAAAACAAACAAACAAACAAAAAAGCTGGACTGGATAGATATACTAAAAGTCCAATTATCCSAGTTTACTCTCTCCTATATACGTGTGAATACATCTATCGCACTGGCCTCTCATTCGTTAAWTAATGGTCACTCTTCCATGTATCAGGTATGAGGGTGAGGAAGATTAAGGTCCTTCAGAACTTCATTTGCTCCTCTCTCCTGCTTCCCTGCCACATTTCGTACAGTCCTTGGAGGCTGGRTATCCCTACACCTTCCCTCTCTCCAGCAGAAATGCTGTGACATAGATCAGCTACCTGTCATTATAGCATGATTTTGGGGCAAACCATGTCAGCTGATATGATGAGGTTAGGCATATCCCTGTCACTTGACCARGCACAGATGGTGGTCCAGTCCTTCAATTCCCATCACCCCATCATCCTGTTCAGAAGTTAAACATGCACTAAATGAGTTTCTTGGAGAGTTATCAAGATTTTTTTGACAGAGGCTTCTCAGGGAAAATTGGGTGACTACATGCTGGGAGGAAAATTGGATTACGTTCTCTTTCACTTCCATCTTTCCTGAGTCAGGAAATATGCCTTCTCTTCTAAAACAAACAGGACTAAAACATGAGGCTCTTGGTCAAGTTTCATAAGTTTCTGCAGCCAGRCTTTACAGCATTTTATTTGATCTGTGCATGCATTTGCAGTTCTGCCCAAATACAAAGTGGCTACTCCCCTCATATTCTAGCTATACATAAAATTGAGCTGTTGCTGAAGGTGGTTTCTGAGCCTRTACTAAGAATGGTTTGTCTTACATACATTTGCCCTAGCACTAATTCTCRTTAATGGTTGTGCAAGCCTTTCTGTTGAACTCGAATGTCAACAACAGTCTTCCCTTGTGTAAAATTTGATTTTAAAATACAGTGCCTATTACATATCTTTACTGTTCTTTATCATAACACTTTACATTCCTCCTATACTACATAGCTACTTTTCTTATTTAATATATGTCAGATAAAGCTGAAAAAGTGCTTTCTAGCTTACCAGAGCAAGACTTTGAACCCCTTCCCCAACTGTAAGTGCTTTGACTCACATCTCTGAAATGTGAGTAGAGTAATAGGAAATGCTATCTGGGAGGTACGTTTGGTTTGCAAAATTCTTTAAAAAACAACCGGTGAGTAAARGCTGATTCTCTGATTACTGTGATGACTAGGTACTCTTGTACTGGACCAGGTTTTGAGATGCTGTCTGAAAATGAATTAAATTGAGCAAGGGAAACCCACATTTCAAATGCTTTTGTTGTTTAATATAAAGAACCAGAATTGAGCCTTCAGAATTCCCCATTTAAAATATTTGCTGTTCACACAAGGCTGTATTCTGATCTTATGATTCATACTGGGTAGTACAATCTCTGACTGTTCTCTCTGGCTTTCTTTTACTTTGGTTAGTAGGTGCAAATCATAGTTTCTGGTCATCAGTTTGGGATCTAAGATTTTTATGTTAAAATATATTACAGATGTTCGTGATTTTTTTTTTTACTAAACATTCATTTTCATTTTCTTCCTTTTTTTTCCCCATAAAATTAGCCTCACAAAGGTAATTCCCAGAAACAGAAGTTAGTATTTCCTAYGGAGAGACAATTTGGCTGGAATAGGAACATTGGGTGCTATACTAAACATTTATTTTGTTATGAAATGCAGCATCATAGTCACTTGACTAAAATGAATCATTAGCACCATGAGTTTATAAAYAACTTGAAAAACATCCTTTCTTTGATATCGTCCAGTCAGGCTGAATTGAAAACATTTCTATAGCTATAAAAATACATGTATGTACGCATACATATACACAGCAGCTTTCTGCTGTTGCAGTTTGGTTATTTCCCTTGATACTGAAATCTGCAGAATTGCAGCTTCAAGATATGAGATTTTCTAGCAGTTTTGTTTATCTTTGTCTCAGATTTAGACACGGAAACACTGGTTAATAACTGCCTAGTTGTGCTTGCTCTCTAAAATACACAGAATATTTGTTATTCTGTGTTATGATAACACAAAAAAAATAGTAGCAACATCAATTAATTGGTGATTGAAGGGGTGAGACTTTGCAGTTTGGTTCATGAACACGCCTCTATACATTTCAGAAGCTTAAATCCATTGTTCTTCTTTGCTGCTAAGGTCTGTTTCATCTAACRTAATTGTACTCACATTTCCAGAAAATTTCCTTCAGAATTACAAGAGCAAATTACAAATTACAATTTCATTAAAAAAAAAGACTGAACAAATATCTAACCCCCCAAAATCAAGAAGAACAGAGATATGAAACCTTTTCTCTTTTTTCTAGCCTCGTGATRGATCAGGGTCATTTTCTGCTTGCAAACAGCATGGATGAGTACATTTTGAGCCTACTTCTCTTCTTAAGAATGTATTTTCAGCTTGTTCAGTGTAGTGACTTCCCAGTCCTTGTCATGCAAGATAACAGACAATAGTATTTTCATTATGATATTACTGATTTTCCTTTAAGAGTACTGAAAATTTTCTTTATGATCTTTTGAAGAAAACCCTATGGATTTTTGGTCAAAAGAAGAAACTTCAGAACTTTCAAATCCACTTCCCATTAGAAAATTGAATGAGTATGAAAACTCTAACCATGAGGCTGCCTGCGGTGTGACTGATTTTGGTCTATGCACATGATAATTGGCAGGATGCGAAGCGCAAACTGAATAGCCAGGGCAACAGGAGAGCTCGACCATCCTTATAGTGGGGAATGCAGCTAGGAGGTGAGTGGGTAAATGGAGTAAATGGGAGGGTTTATAGACTGACTTGCCTTGGGACTCTTGGTTTCTGACTGTGGAGGAGTCAGTAGATATTTTTGTGGCACGCATCTCTGTCTAACGAGGCTTTACCCTCATATCACCCCTTGGKAGAAAGAAAAATGCACAAATCCACAAGCACGGAGAGTTCTGGGTCTGACAGCGCTGGCCAACAGGAGCAACGGCCGGGGGGAACCACCAAGGGCGCAGTGGACGGGAGTGCGTGTGGTAGGTGTTYGGAAGTGAGGAACCTGACGGGGTCTCCAGCCATCAGTGTCTGATTTCCCATTGATCATTACTGGATAAAATGAGCCTCTGCACCACAAAACAGCTGGCTCCAATGYACTCAATGCTGTTTTTAAAGGCTCAGCTCCTCACAACTTTCCTTCCTGCCAAACACAGCAATAATAACAATAAGTATTGTTAATAATTACAATAAGCAGCTTTAGCTTAATATAAAGTTTTAAAAGCATCTAAACTACAGCGATGTGTTCCAGTAATTTCAGAAGATCTGCCTCGAAAATGCAGCTTGCCAGTTTCTGGGTTCAGATGCCTGACTTGTTTTCTCTGAATTGCAYGTGAGAGAGATACTAGGGTGCGTATGTCGCCTCTCCTGCATCCCGGATCTGTGAGGGAAACGTACCCAAACRTTACGGGAGCCACGGAGCACCCTAGCAACTCCCCCTAGTCCGCACGACTGGCACGCTGAGACACATCATGGGAAACACCTGCCTGCCTGCTGGATGTGGCTTGATTCGCTGTAGCGTGGTTTTCCGATCAGTCCTAATCTTTTTTAGGCAGCAATAATTGCATTAGTTCAGGTTATGTCATGTCTGAGGGTGCAGTTGTCTGAACTTGCTGCTGCGTTATGCACCTTACTGGGCCATCAGCTTGCTGACGCTCACATCCCTCCTTCCTGGAATATAGAGAAAGACTGTTTATAAAATAGGTACGCTTTCATTACTAAGCAAAAGACAGCTAGGGACTGAGCTCAAGCACTGAAACCCAGTTTGTCCACACAGCTTAACTACTAGCTCAGATCAGTTCCCGTTCTTTTTTGGCCRGCGGTAGAGGCACAGTCAATTACTGTCTGCAGGGTTGCCGCTGACTATTTTCAYTGGAGGTTAGGAAAAATCTTTTTTTTTCTGTTTTTGTCATTATTCTGTATATACTCTGGCTGTAAAATCTGGCCCGATTCACTTTTGTTCAATCTTCTATATTGTGCCTGCAGCTATTTTTACAGGTTTATACTCAATTTCCATATCATACATAAGTAACTGAAAAAAATCCTCTTTGTATTCTTGGAGATATTCTCCACGTCTTTTTTAACTTCCCTATCAATCAGTTTCATTTATCTGTGGACTTCCAAGACAAAATCACAAAAATATATAGAATATAAGACCATAAGCCAAATTATTCCTTCTTTTGAGAACCAAGTTTTTGTTAGGACATGCATGAGCCACTGAGTGCCACTTTTGCCCATCCTGCTATTTGAGGACTACACCAAATCACTCCCAGTGAAGATACCTATGGACAACGTAGGAGTGAGGCTCTTGTATTAAATTTTGTTACTTTCCCAAAGTCTATTTTAAGTTTTGTGTCTCATTCCCAACTTCACATGGTAATGGGCTCAGGCTATGAGCTTATTTCAAGAAATCTTTGAATCTGTTCCTCATCAGCCAAGTAGACCATAGTGGCTTTGACCTTACTGTGGTTCATTTTCTTTCCTCCAAGTGTTATTCCTATATGAAATAATTTCTATTTTGTTTATTATGGTATGTTTATTTTGCTTTGCATAGCATCTCTGGCTCTTTCTGAAACTGCTCAGATTCTTTGGTTATGTTCCTCAATTATATTTCTTTAGATAAAAAATGCCATTTACATAGACTTTAGCACTCTCCTTACCACCAAAATGTTTGCTCTATTTTCCTTGAAAAAAAWTTGTTACAAAATACAAGCAGATGATGGTTTATTTTTCCAAAAGAAAATAACAATACAGAGAAACATGCTGTTGTGTCTCTTAGAGCAGAAAGTTATTTCACATCAACCATATGTCTAAAAAATTCACTTTGGAGAGAGCATATTCTCTCTCTTTCTTTTTTTTTTAACATGTATTTATTATTCTGTGTCTCTGCAAGTGAATGTGTCTCTAATTTCTTTCCATGGTGGTGGTTTTTTGGTTTGTCTACTTATTGTGTGATTTCTAAAGAGAATCTTCACTGTTCTAGCAGAGAAGGAACTCTCCCAGTGTCTAGTCTGCAAACTCGGATYTGATTATATGCAGTAGGGATTTCACTTTATTTTTGACACCAGATTGGTGGGAGCTTTCTCTAGTAGCATAACAAATGGTCTTGCTTTCCACATGTATGATTTGCATTTATTGTATAATTCTCTCAATGGGTATAAATCCCCCCTTGTAAGATGCCTGAATTGTAGCCATTCTATTTCTTCAGCTTGGACTTTTCCTTGGAATTTTCTTCATCATTGTCTCTGACTTCATATTAGCCTGTGCATCTGTGTCCAGCTACAACTCATGCTATTTTGTTTGCTTTCATGAACTATTCATATTCTGCTGCAACATGAGTGAATGGTCATTTAGGCTAATACTGCTGTTGCCTTCTTGTCAATGCAATGAATGTCCTGTTGGCATTTGGACAGTGTTGCAAAATAATCCAATTCTTGCATTTTCCTTAAGCACTAGAAATTTTCTTGGCTTATTGGCCAGCATGTGTTTAGCATCTTATGCTTTTTTTGTAGACTATGATCTGATGTGAATGCACAGGGTTTGATTCTCTCCACCCTTCATACTTCCTCACACTACACCAGGTGGCTTTGCACCTTCAGGTGTGTCCACATATGCCTTGAAAGCATACTTCTGGCATACATTATATCTCTTGAATTCACTGCTATAAGAGCACCACTTTGGTGGGCTGTAACATAACCCTCATATTAAGCCAAAGATCTTAAACAGAAGAAAACTCCACAAAAATAGCACTTGTGTTTTAGAGCCATAGGGACACTCAGGGGGGCAGGAGTAACGTAGGGCTGTGTGACAAGCTAAAGTCGAAAAGTGGGTGTATAAGCTACTTGTGGTATTCGCACTATGTTGCGCTAGACACTTCGGACTAATACATTTAACAGTGTAGCTTATTTAACATCCTATGAGCTGATGGAGTTTTCGAAGCGTTTGAGTTCAGCTGCCTGGCAATCCACCTGGTAGCCTATCGGCAGGGTAAGCAAAGTGACAGGAAACCAAACAAACAGCTTCTGGATGGAAACTTTGAGAATYGGCTGATTCTGAAGCCCAGGTCTGCACCTTCACGACTTCAGCAACTTCTCTTCACTTCTGAGAAGTATTTCACTTTTGGGTAATCTCCTTTCTTCATCCAAAAAAGTTCCACTGGAAAACTTCTAACAAGCTTTAATCCTATGAATGGCTATAATTCCAAAGAGGCCTACATGTAGGCCAGCTTTTTTAATGCTAGGTTTTCTAAAACTATCAAGTAAAATGCCATTTCTGTACCACAGAGATAGCAATAGAGTATAGACATGAGATTGAAACAGACAAACTAAAAAGAAGATTAAAAAAAGTCATATAATATTAGTTATGTTAAACTGTGTTCCCAATCTACCAGAGGGCTAGCTGTCTTTTTTTGGGGACATATTTCAGATTAAATTTCTTGCCTTTTCATTTTGAAGTGATATTTTAATTTAAAATGATGACTTCAATGAAAATAAAATCAGGAAAAAGAGAAAAAAAAAGAGGATGGGAAGTTAATTAAAACTCCAAATAAAATATTTCATTTTGAACACAAGTATTTTGTATTGATCCAAAAAACTTTTTCTAAAAGTTTTGTTTTTCAGAAAGTCTTAATTTGAGTATTTACTTCTTCTGGAACTACTCTCCTTTCTTCATTCTCTGTTTTTTTTTTAATTATTTTTTTTTATTGACTCGTCTTTTGAACAAAAAAAAAAAAAAGAATATTCATCCAGTTCTATTATGAGATGACTTTTCCTTCTCTATATATGTTCCAGTCCTAACCAGAAAAGGTTCAGATCACAGCTTTCATAAGAAAAGAAGACTAGTACCACTTTTTACTATTTTAAGCTGGTTTGACCATATCAAAAACTACTGAGACAGAACAAAAAATCCCAGCAATTACAACCACTCCTTCTTCTGGTATTTGATCTCATTCTAGATTTTCTTGAGGATGCCTTCTCTTTCAGTACACCTCATTTTGATAGCTACCTCCTTTGTACATCAAAGGCTTGTAGGTCATGGAAATTGTTAACAGAGGTTATACTGCTCAACACCAGTTCTGGATGTCAGAGTTTTTTCTGCTTTTCTTTCCAACCTGAAGAAGGGCTTCTGTACCTGGAGTCTTCTGTACCTAATTCTTTCAACTATATCAGCAGATCAAATAAAAGATATTACCTTCACCTACAAATATTGTCCTTTTCTAGAAGTTTTTCTAGATGATATTTTGTAGTCTCTCCCTCTCTCTTTCTATCTATTRACTATAGGGGAATGTAAGGGAGACTACTATCGTAACTTAAGTAAAGTGAGAATAATTTGTGCAAAATCTCAAATCTTCCTTTATGCCTTACCAGGTAACCAATTTTATTCAAGTACACTATAGATTTCTATGTCACGTGGTCAGAATGTCAACACAGAAAAATCCACACAGTCTAAATCAGAACACAGCATTGACATGATTTCAATTTTTAGACACTTAGCTATCAGTCTACAGAATATCCTTCCATAGGAGAGACTCCATACTAMTGAATTTTATCAAATAGCTCATTGTCACCAAAAGACATGAGTGAGAACATGTCTCAGCCTCTGTGAACCTGTATTCTCACACCATTACATTGCATTTTCCTGGAATATATTCTATTAGAAAGAGGTTGAAATCAGTGAATCCCTTCCAACATTCACCCTGCATGATTGGTTATGGTCACAAAGAAATCACCTTGTGATACTTTAGAAGGATTTTCCTGAAGAACGTTAAAAAACAACAATCAAAAAAACAAAACAAAGCAAAAAACCCGGCTCCCTGCTTCTTCATCTTCTGAAACTGCSTCTGTTGCAATGCTGGAAAACTATCTGTTTAATCTGTCAGGGACTCTGTGTGGTTCTGCTTTCTTTGTATTACTGCCTATCTGAATGCACAGTGAACTCAAAGGAAACTGTAAAAGGAATGGCTGCAGAGCTCAACAGGAAAGGTGAGACAACGACACAGATAAGAGCTTCAGGTTCCCAGCTTCAAAGGAGTTCAGATAACAATGGCCAGGCCATCAAGTGATGGGAGGCATTTGCCCRTCTGGCTCCATCTCATCTGGGATCAAAAAGCATGGAAAAACCTCAAAGACCCTTGAAAAGAGAGGGGACTCACTTGAGTCCGGAGAGTGCCCAAGTTGTGACAAAGTAAAAAGGCTGGTGGGCTCTCTCCTCCTATATTAAAGAAGGGATGAGCACTTATTTTGACGCTGAAATTGGGAATTAAACAGAATTTCCTTTTGATAAGGAGGAAAAAGCTTAGTAAATAATGCAATTGGGTAACATAATTCAAAAATAAATTTCCAATATTACATTCCTTCTGCCAAAAGAGCAAATGCTTTGCTTTTCATTGCAAATATTTTCCTTATTACAATGAAGTTATTCATGTTCCAGGAGGACGACTCTTASAGTGGCCAACACGAGTTAGGTCTGTTTCTTAGCGATAGCTGAGAACATAGGAGAACACAGTTTGGATCCTCCTCTAAGARTGAGCTCACTGAAGCCTGACATTTTTTGAGGGTGCATTCTTAAATGACTGGTAGTGCCTGGTAAGTATGTTACCCTGTATATACTAGTAAGAAGACCATTTGGACCACATCCAAACAGAATGTTTGCTTTTCACTCCGGAAACTTTTCTGAATACAAATACTGTATTTGCAGTGCATAGCACCAGAGCTAATGATCGTGAAAGAGTATGAGCAGGAACAAAATTATCCACATCGTCAGGAAGCTATTTGGCTCTGTTTGGACCTGTGATATCTATCACAACAGCATGTCACTGATGTTGCRTTTTTCAAAGATTCAGAATTTGCCAATAGACTTTTCAGCAATTGTTCATGATTACAAGAGATCATCCTTCTCACTCCAACCTTTGTTTTAGCATTTCTCTGCAAACCATCTCAGTAGGAGTTAGCAGTCCTGGACTTACTTTGTTATCAGTGGAAAGAAACAGATATCTTCAGAAGATGACTCTTCATACCTCTGTTAGATGTGTGGTTTTGAATGAGATGACTCAGTCTCTGGAGTTGCACGTCTTTACTTTGATAATAGAGGGGAAGTCTTAGAAATCTCTTTTGGACCCATCAGGTGAAACTTCTGCAACCTTCTCTCCAGTCTCTAAGAAGCGGAATAACTGTGACTAAGAATAAAAATTTTAAACAAACCTTGCAGAGGGAAACTCCTACAGTGTAGTTGCAAAGGAAGATCTCGACCTGGCGAAGGCATAATAAATATCATAAATGTTTGCAACAAAGTTAAGAAGTGTGAGACCAGGTGTAGGTGATATTCTCTATTACATTTCTTACAGTCTGAAGTCATATGTTTGTTTATTTGTTTATTTTTAAAAAGTACCAGGGTATGAGATACTGACTTCATTTGGAAAGTTTGTCCTTCAAGAAAAAACAGAGTTTTCCCACTTGTAGATAAAAAGACAGCCCCTACTTCATCATAGTCTTTAATTTTAATTGGTTCTTTTTGTTTCTATGGGAACCAGGGCTTCAGAAGGACAGAATGACCTAGAAAAGGAAGAAATAGTGTAAGYTGGCTTGTTTCTAGTTTACTAATATTTTGCTTTACTGAAACAACCACTGACTGTCGTATTTACATTTGCTGGGATTTTCTAATGCTCTATTACTTTCTAGTATGTTAATAATTAAATTCTTCATATGTGCAAGTGCTATTAGAGATCTGCAAATCATGACCAAACTTTGAAGCAATTGAGTATATTCAGTCTTAAGAAGAAAAGACTGCAACAAGATATAGTCATCCACAAATAACTAAGTAGTAGCTACAGAGAGGAAATTTTTTTTCCTATGTCCACTGGGCTAAGAAAAGAGTAACTATGCTGCAGGGTGTATTTAGACCAGATACAAACAATATCAAGTAGAGTATCAATTCAATGAGCTGACAGTGGAGGTTATGAGATCTCTATCCTTGGAGATTTTTGAGAACTGGATGGATAAACTTCTGCCAGGAGCACTGAATATTTGTCATGCATGATCTACCCCAGTGCAAGGAGATAAAGTAGAAAATCTTATCATGGCCCTTGTAGCTTTATTTTCTAACTCTACCTCCATACTGGCAAGTTAAAACTGCATGCAAACATTTTCTGACATGATGCCAGCTGGTACACAGTGGTCTGAATTTATAGTACTAAACTTTCTCACTCTCTAAAACATGGTGGTCAACTGCACACTGCTCAGGATGATAGTGGCTTGTGCCAGCTCCCAAACCATGCTCAGAAAATATTAGAGAGTGTGCTAATTGGTGTCAGCCACACTTGAGCGAGGGACCCTCCTAGCACTTTAAAAGTACCCAAGACAAATTGTCCAGGAACGTTCCCTGGAATGGTTTGATTTGCTAGGATTCATATAGCTYATGATTTTGTGATCATGTCTGGCCCACACTATCATCAGAAATATTCTTAAGTTAGAAAATGAAAGAATAAAACTCAATATTCTTTACTCTTGAAAAAAATTGGTCTTCTGCTATTTACACTAGCTAATGAAGATTTTCTGTAGCTCCGATATTTAGACTTCTATCCTTTTTTTCTCAGTAGAGGGCATCCTTAGTACAGTCACTTCAGTAGTCTGTACTGAAACAAGAAAAGAGTGGGAGAAAACTTCATGCTGCCTCCAAAACAGATTAAAATGAGTAAATACTTGGTACATGCGTGTATTTAGGAAAAACACTTCTTGYGGAACAGTTTGGGCCAATATTCATTTGAATAGACTTTCTCCTCTTTCTCCATAATAGCAGAAGAAAGGGAAATAAGGACTGAAATAGCAGAAAACATTTATAAAAAATTCATGCTTAACTTTTTTTTTTTTTGATCAGCAAAAAAGAACCAGTATGAGCATAGAGTTAAAATAGCATATTTAAGTCTTTTTCAGAAGGAGGAGGGGYGATTTCTCCATTTACTTTAATTAAAGTTCTCCACAAGCTCTTTTTTCCCTTTAGGTTTGGGAGCTTGGCAGGCTTTATGTTTTTTTAAAAAAATCCAGCTTGCTCACTAGGCAAATTTTCCCATGCTTTCAAAGCTGTACTGTTTAGGCAATCAAATGTTAATCCGACCACAATCTAGCTTTTGCTTTCTTCCCAACAGCTTGATATCTATTGCCATTAATGCTACACCCTCAGATCTAGGGTAGACAGTGATGTCGCTGTCCAGCACACAAGTRGTAATGAACTGCAGCACAAATAATGGATTGATAACATGCATGTGTTCCTCATCCCCAAAGCATGTGCACGGGTAAGTCAGCTGTAAATGATTTATTCTACGTACCAAAGCTATACTAAATCAAGCCAGACAATTTTTTTTTATAGGAATAAAGTATTTCCCACGAAGCTGGTAACCTCTATCTATTAGCTTATAAACTATATAACCCAAATGTTTTGCTTTATAATACTCCCTCAATGGTAAGCATCAAAAAAAACCAAAGACAGTCTCCAGAGGACTGGGTTAACTTAATAACTGGGAGAGTGAGTGTGCAACTGAAATGAAGAAGGCACGTCCAAGAAAAGAGAGTGGAAAAAAAAAGTGAAAGTCAAAGTATTTGAGATCTCTGCCTTTGAAAAGAAGATTTTCACTGACTCTGATCTGCTAAGAGTTATCACCATAACTATTTGGAAAAGCAGATTGATGTAAAATGTGGATCACAGCACTTAAAAGGTATCTGATCTGTATTGTTCATCGTCAGTAACTTTTACTGATGTAACCTTTAATGTTCATCTAAGATTCTGGTTATACCTGGCAGTAGGGAAAAATCCCTTAAGGAAGTTTTAAAAAATACACTATTCCATTTTTTTAAAAATATTTTCATTATAAAGGAGATTTGCAATTATACTTACGTGCGATATTTCTTTATTAAAAGCTATATTTAAATGACAATAATTTAGCTATGATTGTTTTTGATGGTAAACTGGAAACAGCATCCAGTGATCACTACCACATGCATTTAAACTCGGGTTGGCTAGACTTGTATTCTCCCAGGGAAACTGGGTACTTCAACTGGATTTCATTTTTTTAAATTTATATCTCTCTGAAAAATTTCCAACCTACTTTCCAATCTATTTATTCACAAGAATTCTTAGGGCTTCCACTAACTGTGGCAGATGTTCTTTGCTAGTCTGGGTTCCACAATCTTGGAACAAACTCTTGGGAGAGAAAAGTCTTATTGTACAGCATCAGACTGTTAATTCACACTGAAGTCAAAAGGACTGGCTCTATCATGTTGCAAACAACAGCAAGTTATCTGAAGAGATAGAAATGTTTTCAACTTATATATAAATATACGCATGTACATATATATATATGCACAGATTAACACAGGCACAAGTATTTGTGAACTGGCTGGAAGTAAAATTGAGAAAGCAAATGAGGAAGGGATGAGGTTAGAAAAAATTAATGGGAGAAAAATAAGCCCCTCAAACTAATAAAGTTTTTTTTTTTTTTTTTTTTTTTTTTTTTTTTTTTTTTCCCCAACCAATGAAAACAGATGACTGAGGTCTGATTCTGTTCTCAGAGAAATTATTGTAAAAGCTGGAGATGGAAGGAGCAGAAAGGGGCACTTGTTGGTGCCTGGCTGCAGAGGGTTCAGGGCCTAAAGCAGTAGTGTGACACTGATGACAGAGAGTTTGGGCTTCTTTTCTTCATTTACGAAAAATGTGACCATGTCTTTGGGTGCAGAAGTTAGATGGATGCAGTGATAAAAAAAGACCCAGTTTCTCAGAGATTCTTAAGAGCTGCCAAATAAAATTAGGGTTTCGTGAAAGGCTGAGGGAGTGCAGATGCTCATAAATAACGATGTTGTCCTCCTTCCTCCAACAGCACTGCAGTGGGGCTCTGCTGGCAGCAGACACTATGTTAGAGCTTTTAATATGCTTTAAAAATGATTTTTTTTTATGAAACAGTCTTACATGTTTTGAAACAGATTTTTTTTTAACTGAAATCCAAAAGTTATTTGTGTTAAAACAATATAGTTATCTCCCCTTCCTCACCTAGAATGTGGAACTTTTCCCTTGGAAATTCACAGTAAACAGCATAAACCACACAGCCTACAAATCCCCTCGGAGTCACACTCTCTCTTAGAGGTGAATCTCTGAGTGACATTTATACCCTAGGTTTCATGTTACTCATATGTGTGTGGAGAGCATCATTATTTGTTTTTTACTGCTTTATATTGGCAGTATAGACCATACATGTCATTCTTGTTCTGTCCCAGCAGCCAGAAGAAAGCTGAATGAGAAGAAAGGTTACCCTATTTCTTCTCTAATCCCAGTCTAATCTCCCAGTCTGTAGATAATCCAAACTTTTTTTTTTAAGCATGAAAGTTTGATTTCATGTAAAATAATGATATATTTTTCAGTCTCAGGCTGCAAAAATAAATCCTATATGATGTTATTTTGTGCCCTAGCAAACAGGTGTTTGCACTGGTCTAGGTGCTGTAATGTGAGTTGGATGACTCAAAACAGCTCAGTGTAGCTGAGAGTCAGGGAAAATCTCTTCTCAGATTTGTTACTTATTCCTCCTCTGTTAGAACAAAACTATTCCACTCATCATTTTTATAAATGCAAAAATGCAAGGATGAAGATAAATCACAAAATAAAATCACAGACTCAAAGCAAGCACATCGTATATGGCTGAAATTACCATTCTAAGTAAAACAAAACAAAACAAAAAAACCTTGAAGTAACAACAATAGAAAGCCTCCCCTTACTTGATGATTTGCATCCTGTATGTATTTTTCTAGCTGTTTTGAGAAGGAAATCCACCTTCTAACTATTCAGTCCCAGAAACTTCTTGGAACAGGTGTTCTGTAAGCTCCAGGGGAAACCAGCAGACTGAAAGGGAAAAGCTCCCAATAGCCCGAGAAAATACTTCATTATTTGCGTTTCTTTATTGAAATACAGTCTCTTTTATAGCCAAGGCGATACAGACAGCTGTTCCATTTATTTCAAATGCTCCCTGTTTCTGGTGTAATCATTTAGAGCTGGTAGCTGAACCTCTGAGCAGTGTCTGCTTGACTTCTTAAGTAAGGATGAAAACCCAGAGTTTAGAGATTGACGGGAACATTTTCAGTAGTTCTGGTTAATTGCTTCCAATTTTCTTATTATTCTTTTCTTTATCTTGCAGCCAGACAGTCTTCCCACAGGAGCTGGGGAAAAATAATAAAACCAATTGTAAAAGCCTGTTTCAGAACTAAATCTTAATGTGCAATATAATCTCTGCTTGGGTGAGGAGTTTTGTTTTTCCCTTGACCAGGCTATATTGCTGCCAGTTCAGTGGCTCCAGAATTTGTGAGTCATGTCTTGATCTTTAATGGAGCTGGGGCACGTGCATCATCATATATTGCACTTGCCTTTCCCATTGCTACTGTTGGTGAGTGTTGCCAATTTCATTAGCGTGGTTAACGGTTCTAATTTAGTTCTGGTTTATGTTGGCTTCAATGAAAGCAAATATAGCAACCCTTCTCTTTAGGTGGCACTGGTAGAACTAGATTTGTCATACCACTGAACAGCCAAAAGAAATACAGTTATTTCTGGGAAATAGAATTATTTACACGGTATATTCTTTTTAGCGCTACATTGTCATAGCTGTCTGTGTACTTAACTGGCTTATGTGCAAAATTTAGGGAACAAGGTTGTAAGAGAAGCTGGGAGAAGTGATGGGAAAAGTGGGACAAAGTATGTGAAGTACTGGAAATAATAGAGATTGATACTTACTGTAACACAATACTGGGGCAAAATAATAGCGAAAAGTATAATAGGTAGCATAAAAGAAAGAATTGAATGTAGTAAAATTCAGGCCCYCCATATTTCTAAAAAAACCTAGAGAGTGATAAGCACTATAAATAGCTGTATTTTGGCCAGTCCAGGTGTGTGAGGACCTCATTCTCAACAAACAACCAAAGCTGGCTCTGGGGACCTATAAAAACTGCATTTGCCCTGCTCTTTCTTTGTCACTTGGTTTCTGGTATTTTTGTTCCTACTATATGTAGATGCTTGTATTAATTATATCTACATGCATAAAGAATTCAGTGACATTATGGACAACTGGATATAGAAAGATGCTATAAGTGAGGGAATGAGTTGTAAAGGTTTAGGTAGTAGTATATGAATAGGAAACAGAAAAAGCTGAGAAAGATGTGCTACTTTTCAGTAAACAAAAGACATGAAGCATTCCTCAGTGACTGCATACCTCACTTAATTTTTATGGAGCCTGTTAGGGTTTCCTTGAACAGCAGTTGTGGATTTTGGGAGCRCTTTTGGACACACTGGAGCCCAGATGTTCAAAAGGAAAACAGCACCAAAAGTAAATAAGTTAGAAGACTAAAGACAGAAATAATGCATACCAGTGAGAGGCCTACAAGGCTTCAAACCATATACATTGCTAAAGAAGACCATATCTGAGTGGTAGATTATTTTGCCAGGACCAGGAATGGAAAATACCAGTAGAATCTTTTACAGTATTGAAATAAAGGACAGGTGGGCCAAGCATTTCCAGACAGTGTCAATGTGATGATAATCAATATGTTAGTCCCTAAAAGGAAGAGACCAAGTGACAGAGCCATCCACTAAAGACATCAGAGAAATGTGAAGAACTGCCGGGCCTCACCTATCTCAGAAAACGCCACAGAAATTGTAATCTTGGMTTGTTAGATGGGGGCTAAACTATTTAAAGGTTAATAAATAAGCATATATGTTTTGAAAATATGTCTGAAATAAGCCAAAATTACAGCCTGTACTGAATTCATGAATTCCCAATGCAAATCGAAGAAGTATTAAGGGGAAAATATCTTTTTCATTCATTGGCAAACTGATGGAAGAACAGATTAATCACTATCATTTTCTTCAGTAATTTCAAGGGCTGTGGAGAAGGCTCTGAGAACGATTCAAATATCTGAACTGCAGAGCACCAAGTGAAAGGAGACAATTGCAGYTGATTTCTGTGAACTATTGCCCAATGGCAAAATATCTTTTCCTTTTGAGGAACACATATTCCAGATATCCGCTGTTGGCATTTTGTCATCTCCTTCATCGGATACTGTGCTTCCTGTTTTGGATCATATACTGAGCACATGTGGTATCCAACTTTATCAAATCTGACAGCAGACCACTGCTTGATAGGCTAGTTTCTGAAAAATATGTGGAACTTTTTAGATTTAAACACAAGGACTTTCAAACACAGTTGGCCATCCTCCAATGGACTTGATGCAAAACAATGCTCATTGAAGATTATTAATGATATCCTCTTAAAAATCTCTCTAAATCAATTTTGAGACATTACAAGTCCATAGGTTGTCTTACTATAGGGAAATTGTCTGGAAAATGTAATTTTTTAAAGGCAAGTAAAGATAACTTTTCCAGATATGAAGCAGAGTAATACTGATTGTGACATCTCCATAAATGGTCAGGTCATTGTTGCTGATTTTGAAACCAAGAAATATACTATAAAAAGGGGGTGACAAAAATTGCTTTTGAAAACTCTCGGTTCAATGTCTAGCTAAGAGAATATGAATCCTAAAAAGGCATGACTATTTCTACAGAGTTTTCAGGCATCAGAGGAAAAATCAACGGAATTTAAAGAAAGAGTTCAACCAAACCATCCATGTCTAAAGCAAGGATGTAATCCTGTGTTGAATTTTACTGGATGGCTTACAGACCTATAAAGGGATCTAATTATTGTTTAATTTCTGTAGTCCATTTCTCTATGTCTTTATTGGCCTCATCCCTATTATGGTATCTATGGTTCTGTGGCATCTTCCCATATGGATGAGGAAAAGCCTTTCACTTCCTGAAACAAGTGAAAGCTACCCATTTAAATCAGTGGGAAAGGGTAAGAGTATGAGTACATGGCACAATCTAGAGTCATAGAGGGATAGCAAAGCAGCCCTGACTGATCTCGCTGGGATATGGAAAGCACTGCAGAAGTATTGACAAAGAGCTCCACTAGCTTACTAGCTCATATGAGTGTTGAATGGATGCAAACAGTTTTGGTGTTACCACAGAAACTTATTTAGATCTCACTTAGTCTTTTGGGGGAAATTGTATCCTGCTATGCAGACTGACCAAAAGTGACTAGAAAGAAGACAACATTTGCATGAAATAGATTCATGCAGCGTAATTAAATTTATTGCATCACCTATACAAGGTTAAACAAATGAGAATGCCAAATGCAATTATTTACTCTTGATCCTGACCTTGGATGTTTATCTTCCAAGAAATAAGAAGAAATAACAGTGAGGAGGAGGGAAGTTTATCTAGTGTGGTTGAATAGGCCTAGTGATCTGATCTAAGGCAACTGGGTGAATTTTTCGAATGCCTCAGTCTTCCCACTTTTGCACTTTAGCACAGTGAGAACTAGTTCTTCCAAAACACATATAAATCTGATCCCAGACTCTGTCTGAGATTTCAAAATAATGTTTTAGAGCTTCTTAGAACACTATGTACTATAATTCACACCATTTTGTGGTGATTTTTRTCATTCTGAGGGCAGTCTCCCCAGATCCTATGGCATATGATTACCAGCAATAACAAAAGAATTTTATTTTTTTTCAGCAAGTGGCTGGCTGTGTTATTTGCACAATGATAACTGCAATTTCAATTTCAAAATTCACCCCCTCTGCAAAAGCCAGGAATTTCAGTTCACCATATGTGTCTGGATTCCCTTACGTTACCCTAACACACACACAACTGTAAAGCTAGACGTTGACAATGAAATTAGTGTCATGTATAAAAAAAAATAACAGCTTTAGCCTCTAGGTGCACCTGTTTACAGCATCTAGGCAGACTCTGTCAGGGTGTATGTGTGACAGTCTGCCAYTGCAGCTGTTCCATTACCATAAAACCCACAGTATTTATTAAGTTTTAAGCCTTTCTGAACTCTGTAACTTGGGCTTACAAAAGGAGGCTGTAATGCTATGTCTGGACTGTGATAATAGTTTAGATAAAGATCCAGCATGTGACTCTTAATGACAGTATTAAGTCTATTGGAAGGAACTATATCAAACTATATGCAGTAAAACAGACAGCAAATATGAACCATGAAGAATTAATGATTAACTGCTCGCTGCATGCTTCACTGGGAACAGCACCACCATTGAAAGAGTTTGCAAACTTTGTGGAAGAAGTTAGCTCACAAACTGGAGCTACACAGCAAGGTAAAAATCACAAATGCAGTCTTTCTAAAGTTTGGGGATGTGAGTTGCTTTTCAATGCAAGAAAGTTAACAGTCATTTCCTTTCCTAAATGAGTAACTAAGAGATCTTGTCCAAGCCCCCAGCTCTGCAGCTGATTCTATGTGAACAGGACGCCCCTGCACCTTCACAGACCCTTACCATTGCATTTAATGGCAGTTGCAGGGGTGTCCACAGGGATTCAGCTACTGGGTAGTTACAGCACACAACTAAACTTTCAGAAACTGTATTGCATCATAATTATTCTTTAAAGAGTGTTTGTTGTTTTTCAAAAAAAKCTGTGTGGGATTGCACTCATAAGATAATCTTTGTGTAGTCACGAAGGTTTCGGCAACCTGTAGCATTTGGAAGCCTGGCTTTGGAGATACCACACTGTAAAAGAGTTGTCTGTAACATATATGGCTTCAAATTGGATCATGGACTGAACTGATCCTGGAGCACTCAATGCGGTGGCTGCTGACAGCCATGAGAAAACACAGGAAAACACCACTGCACAACTGGTCAAAAGTATCCTACATCTCTGTGAGAAGAAGACTTTTGGCTCCCTCAGGACCTGGTAGCCAAGGAATTGCTGCTTTACWACCACTTTTTTGCTTCTGGACCAAGCACAAATCTTGGCTCCTGCTGCACTGGAAAATAAGCAGGAGCTCGGAAAAAGGACACAGGACCTTCTGTCTCCCCATCTTGAGTACTGGGGATACCTGAAGGAGGCATATTGTGGGCCTCCTTCTGGGCTCCTTCTGTAGTAATCAAGGAGGAAAAGCAGGCACCCCTCAAAGGGCATTTCAGCCTACTTCAGAGTCAAATCACCTCAGCTATAGAAGACTGCACTGACAGCATGAAATGTTAAGGATCCCACCTTATAGCTTGCTAGAAATGTATGGTTGTTTACCTAAATCAAGGGATAGTCAAGTAGAGAAACTATATTAAGGCCAATAAACAGTTTTATTTATGGCACACTTATTTTTCTTCCTATGGCAAATAGGCCTAATGTAAATAAAAATAAGCTCCAGCATTCGACAAAAGTAGGTCATGATGAGCTCTCTCTAAAATTATAGAAATTTTTCAGTGTGAAACAATAAGTACTTAATGGTTTAGGTTAATGTTTTGGCCCGGACCATCTCAGCTCTTGACTACTCTACCTCCTGGCACTGTAGATACCATCAGGTAATAACTTGATGACTCCATCTATACTTTTGCGATGGCTTTTACGTTTGGCTCCTGGTGCTCGGTCAGTGGGAATTTGAAGGACTTTGAATCTGTTGTTTTATGAACAGTATGAACTCTATAAACTCCACAGAGGCCTAGATTCCTGGGAASATTTACTCTTCTTTGTGTTGTTTGATCTAATAGTTGCAGATCTTTCAATACACAAATTCGTAATCACGAGTGAGGACTTTCTCRCCTACGTATTCATCCAGAAGTCAGGCCTCTAGTCTAAAGTTATCACGCAGTTCAGTGGGGAGAGAGAGGCACCTTTGGAYGAGTATTCAGTTCATCCTCAAACAGCTTGGGATAGATATCCCTTGGGTAGGCTTTTCTCTTGCCACAGATCATTGAGGGAGACTAGCCAACTTAGACCAGATCACCAACACTTGAAAGGCTAAAGTCAGGTGAAATCAATCCCATCCAGGTGACAGGAGCCGTTGTTGGGACAGAGGCTGTCCTTATTATAGATATTAATTTCTTCTTTCTCTTTCATGGAGGCTAGTGTATGTCTGCTCTAAAATCAAATGGTTATCTTTTAGAAAGGAAACAGCCTTTCATACAGGACAGTCTCGTTTTACTACTCCATATATGAAACTATTTCCAGAATTTCACTATCATTTCAGGCTAGCATTTCCTCACCAGGATTTCATGGCCCAGTGCCACAGCATGTTTTCCTGAAATTTTAAATTTTAAAATTTAAATTTTAAATTTAATTTTCCTGAAATTTTTGGGTTCTCTGGGTTTGATAAATGTATATGTGTATGTCTGTGTGTATTTATACATATATGAGTGAGTGTGTGCTAAATAAAAGAGATTAGGGAAGGGGGTTGAATGTGACGTCCATGATCATCCATGCTGGTTAACTGCTAGCTCTCTCTTTGGCTCTGTTTTGGACAACTTCGAGGTGTTTCCAAGACAAGCCTGCTCCAGAGAGCCCAAGTCAGTCACTGCTTACTGACATTTTATTTCACAGTAGAGACACAGCTACTGTCTGTGCTATGGTAACATTAGATTATTGTTTACTGAATGGACCTGAGCTGTAACTAATGTACTGGGTTTCAAGGAAGAAGTGAGGAAGTGCTTTTAAAAATATGAATGTGGAGTGATGGCTCTATGGGAAAGGTTTAGTTTCCCGAACAAAAAGCATTTAGAGTTATTTGAGATGCCCTAAGGCATCAAACATGTCCTCYCAGAGTTGGCAAAGGTAACATAGGGCCTATGGGAGATTTGCTTCTGTAGTGGAAGCCAGATGCCCATTGGGATACCTTGAAGTATCTAAAATGACACCAGATCTTTATGTTTAGATGAATGCATCACACACTGGTCTAAATATTCATGTTAATCACAAGTTTACATATTTCCTTTAAGGAATTACTTTCAGAATTTATCTATTATTTATATAGCTAGTGGAGGACAGGAAGATTACGATACCCTTACTGAGAATTAGTAGCACTTTACATTACTACATTAGAAATAGACATTAGTTTCAGTATTATTTAATTCCATGATAGCTCTGGTGGTGAATGTGAGAATGGAAAAAAAAACAGATTGAGATTGAATATAAGATAAAGGAGAGCTGTTTCTAATATCCACAATTAACCTGAATTCATTTTCTTCGAAAAGGAATTATTATTCTTCGAGAAAGAATTTGGAATCAGCTAAATCCTTCTGCAGCGTGCATTTTCAATTAACCATTGCTTTGTATTCTCCAGCCTTATAAATTAAAAAAAAAAAAAAAAGAAAAAATCATCCTTGCATTACCAAACCATATTTTCTTTTAATTTAGTGGCTGCTTTCCAAAGTAGGAAGTTAAGAAAATAAAGCAATTTTATAGCCAGACTAAGGTAAATAATACTGTCCTCAGAGAGAATGCTATTTAAACTCCCTTTGTTCTTATATTTCTTATTTTTTCCTGTTCCCCATTCCACTGATTGTAATTAAAATGATACCTTCTGAACTAATTTTCCATTTCCTTGCCAGTCCTAACGCTGCTTTACAGACTATTGCTACTTTAAAGAAATAATAATGCTGGGATTATGTAAGCAGGCTAAAGAGGGAAATTAACATTTTAATCTGTGCCATTTAAACCTGCTCCTTGTAGGCGAGTCATCATGGTGAAATATCTGATGGTTTCACAAATGCCTTATCATGAATAGGATTCTTCATGTTACTCATGTTCTAACCGTTACATTACTATGCAAAAATACCCATCTCGCTGAGCTTGGCTCATTTCTCAGAGGGGAAGGTGACCTGGATTTCACATGAAGTAAATGTGGTACTTATATTAGCTCTTTGTAGAGTTAAATTGAGAGAAACATATGTTTAAGGGTCCTGAACTGTCTGCTGGAGCTCTTCATAGGCACATATTCTTCTTTACTGGGAGCCACAGGGAACTGTGCAGTGCAGTTTTAGGACAATACGGTCGTATTGTTCAGGTATGGCAATACGTGTGCGAAGTAGGCACATATGCCCYTGAGGGGGGTACTTAAATTAGCCACCCTTCACCTAGATATCGGTTATAATATAGAAGTGGTGTTATCATCATCAGCATCAACTTAGAAGAATGAGCCTGAAAATAACTCTGGCTTGTGGCCTCCAAATAGCTGGGGACAGACAAGTGCCAAAGAGAGGAGGYATTTCAAAGGGATCCTTGTCCTCAGCGTCTGTGTCTACACAGCTACATGCATCTGTTTCAAGCAGTGCTTACTGGCTTGTAGACCGGCTGACGTGATTCATTAGATATATTGGATGATATATTAGATTAGGGGCATTAGGTAATCAGAAGTGAAGCTGAGGGTGCCAAGGCATTTGGCAATAAAAGAATAACCAATATTTCTGAAGTTAGCTCTTAGTAGCTACCTGAACGATGTGTCTGCTGTTGGATAGTCCTTCCCGAGGCTGCCTTGCACTGACTAATGTGAGGTAGGGAGACTATAAGCCTAGGAGAGGATCTGGTTTACCTGTAGGCCTACTTTGGGCACTGTACTCCTTTAATGAATCTAATCATGAGGACATTCATAATGTGATGTTGYTAATATATGCTGCTGGGCAGCAACTGCAGCTTCCCAGGACTGAAATCTGTTAATATAAAATGCACTCACAAAACACAATGACAGAATTATCAAGCTACCACAAACTCACATCTTTTGGGACCTCACTGTAAGCAAATAGAACAACTCAATTGAAACAACGTGATTGACCGAGGCTTTCTCAGGATTAATAAATGTTCTTTCACACAGATTCAAATGCCGCCAGGAACAGTGGAGTCTGATTCCTATTTAGCATCTATAGGCACTATGCCTTTATAAATGCTAAATGATAACGATGTTGGAGAGCAGACAAAACTTGTATTACTTGGACAGATTATTACCTGTATCAGCAAACTGGTTTTAGAGCTTGCTTCCCTTGAGGTACGTGTACATGTTCATTTTAGATTCCCCCTAAAAGTCCTTCTCTATTATATTTCTTGGTTAATCACTGTAAGAAAAAGGGAGGTACAATGACTYTTTTCTTTTCTTTTTTTTTGGTGGGGGGGTAGCTAAACATTGGAATTCTGTGCTATTGCCACCTGACATTCATAGTAGCTAAGAAATTCAGATATATCCCTAAAATAAGGGGCCTATGAAATTACAAAACTGTGCTAATAAAGGAATCTCTCAAAACTAGCATGAGCCAGACCCCTAGCAGCACCATAATCCCCTTCTGTTTGTCTAATGGGGAAGAGGAAGTAGATGATAATGTTAAAAGGTTTTCAGAAGTTTTCCACAGACAGTATACCAAGAATAGGAAAACTGCACAGTCTATGGCTGCTTGATCACATATCTTTGAATATGGAATAGAGATGGTGTAGTTAAATCCATCCAAATACGTAAGCACTGCCCAATGTCAAACAAAATAAAGAAATGTTGATAAAAAACAGTGAAGCATACCTTTATTCATCCCTCCCCTGCAACCAGGGCCTGGTTTGCGTAAATCTTGGTCATACTTAGAGCTTTTCCAAATCGATAATGTGCGCAAGAGCTGTCTGGCAGATGTGGAATAAATCCAGTACAAATGCAGGACATGCTGGACCGACTGCACATGTGATCTCTGGGGCAGGGCTTGAGCTCTCTGTCTGCTGCTGTTGCCTGCAAGTGTCAGGTGAAGGTGGGTGGCCAAGCAGAGCACCATGTAGGAGATATGATCAAGCTCTCCTATGGGTGGTAGCTCCAGATATAAAGTTTTTTATCTGCTACAGGGTTACTAGACATCCAGAAGTCACAAATAAAACTATCAAAAGATGCCTAGAGGAAACCTCTCAGCAGAAAGGGGAGCATGGTCAGAAAAAAATAGGAAAAGTCCACTGTATGTTGGAGTGCCTACAGACAGTGACATGAAGCAGATCCCAACTCTTCTTGGAGTTTTTAAGACTGAAACAGTTCCTTTTTTAACATAGTTAGTTTTTATGTGCCTATAAATGTTAATATGTGATCAAATTAATAGTTTGTTCATTAATAATAAGGATAGGAACTCAGCAGTGATTCCTAATTGCAAAATGGGTAGTACTCAGCCCAGCTTTCTGATTGGCTTTAGGGAGCTTGAATGCATGGCCTTATTTCATTGCAAAGCCCTGGCAGACTTTACACATTAAAATTCTAAACTGTCTAAGTAGGTGTGAAACTAATTTTGTGTTTATTTTTTAAAAACCACCTATGATCATTTAGGGCCATCCACTTCACTTTGGGAGGCCCTTACCTAGCTGCAGGTGGGCCCTAGGAGACAATAAAGCCCACCTCAGAGAGGATAATTTCTTGAATATCATAACCTGAATATTTATAGCTTCTGGAATCGTTGTAGCTACTTATCCATGTTTCCAGCCACAACTTTTCTTAATAAGAAGGGCTTTGAAAAACTTGCTAAATCTGGACATAAAAGGAAACAGAAGTTTTCCTAGTGCAGTGGAATTTTTTAAAAGTCACATAGTAACTTTATTGATGAAACAAGGAAGAAAGCACTTTTCCACCAGACTTTGCAGAGCTTATTTACAAAACATAAGATTTTTTCATTAATGTGTAGGCAAGGCAAAGTTATGACGAGGTTTCCTGCAGAGTAAGGACGCTTATGTGGCTAGTCATTTCACCAGTAGGTTATCTTAYTCCTTCACTTGTGGAGAGACAAACTTGCGGAGGAAAAGAAAAAAGATTTCCAAGAGAGATGAAAGATCTCAGAGGCATTTTGGCTTTTTAAAGTTTTATTTAACATGTGAAAAAGCATTTTATATCCTGTTTACACAAATGCAAGAACATTTACAATTCACCTTGTATTTCTATAATTCATCTCTTGAGTGACTCTGCTTTGCCTTGCAGTCCATTTAGTCACTTCACAGACATGTTCCAAGTTACCAAATTGTCAGTTATTCAGGGTGAAACCCAGAGAGCACTGACATCATGGTTGCTGGGGTTTAGCCTCAGATTTGGACACCTAATTCTGGTATATGAATAAAGGCGTCTGCGTGCGCGCTAAAGAACTAAGCTTCTCTTCATGTCAATGGAGATCTAGGGCAGGATGCAATGGCCTAAGAAAGGGCATCTGGCACCAGCTGAGCTGCCCAGGTGTCTCCCACCAGGTGTCTTCTGTGCCCCAGGTCACCTGCAGGTCTCACGTGATGATCTGGATATCCCAGGCTATCTCAAATGGTAAAAATGCATACATTCAGGCAACAGAATTGCGCTTTATGTGCTTGAATCTGGAACTGAATCCTAGCCTGAATTGTTTTGCATCAGTGAACTGCAATATAGACTTAAAATGTGATCTTTGCTTCTGTTGTGTAGTTGCTCTTTTCTGTTATTTCTCAGTGTTCCCATTTAGCATTATTTAGTATTTATTCAGTTTTTATTTATAAGTATTTACTTATTGCTCACACTCCAAAGATGAAAATGAGGGGATGAATTGCAGTGACTCCAGTTTGTGAGCCCAGCTGACTACAGCCAGGCAATAGGTGCTCACAGGCTGTGTGCAGTTAGAACAAAGTCCCTTCTCAGTGTGAATGATAATAGGTGAAAATGCAGATAAGAAAAATTGGTGCCACTAGCCAAATTTTCAGGAACAGCACCAGGTTTACAAAGATTCTACTGTCAATAATTCCACTGTTKTCCAAAAGGATGATAAGATGAAAAGTGCTTTTGCAAATGTGGCCTTTCTGTCTCAGAGGTGCTCGGTACTCAAAAGATCCCACCTCCACCAAATGGGATGATTTTAGCTGGTGAATTCATTTACAAGCTTGATGCTAGTAGGTCATAAATCATTTGGAGAAATTTTAATGTCTTACTGTGAATGATGGGAGCTTTTAAGTGTTGTATTTCTTTGGAAGTCCAGGCTTATGTTTGTGTTATTACTACATAGGCTAGTGTTGAGACTAAAAGCTAAAATATCATTTTCCCACTCTCTATGGTCCCTCTAAACCAGGGGTAATGAAAGGAAGTGGGTAAGAAGAGCCAGTCAGCAATTCCATTCTCTATCCTGTGAGTACAATATTGCTCTGGAGACTCCATACCATTATCAGTTCTACAGCTTTTACCATAAAATATATTAAAAAAAAAAAACCCAAGAAACTGATCTTTCCAACAGTGAGGACTTCTCTAAGACAAATCTTTCAGAGAGGGGACCATGAGCCAGATCCTGCTCCCTTTGTGTCCAGAAGGAGGAGGTTTTGGTTCTTTAATTAAATGGTCTGAGCACCCTTTTTTTTTTTTTTTTTTTTTTTTTTCCACAGTGTTAGAAAAATAAAATAAAAAGACTGATTGACTGTAACAACAAGCTGAACACCAGATGTTTTATGAATATATGGCTTCCCTAGCCCACACCCATGTGCATGTAAGAGAAAAAGAAAAACAAAGGACTGTTTATAATTGTCAGAATATTAAAACCTTTGCTTATTCAATGTTCTTTCTTCGCTGGCCTGTTCACGCAGCCAAAAAATTGATTTATGACACAGCCCATTCATTGCTTGAGTTTTGCTTTCCAAACTTGGTAGAAGTATTTCATGGCTATAGTCAGATGTCTTTCTTTATGTAAATTTTGATAATTTTGAAGCTATCTTTAAACTAGTTCCTGAAACCACAGTCCATAATAACTCATTTGGTTTCTTGTGCTCTGCTCAGCCCCATCATGACAAATTGCTGGGTTTAGTGTCCTTTGCCAAAAGGGAGGAACATTCCCTTCTCCTGTTACATAACATTAAGACACTTGAGCAGGAGGGACAGGAACCAAGGCTTTCCGACCAGCAGGTATTCTACAACTTTGGAACTTCCTTATATGCTTTAGAATATCTTTTATGGACTGATGTAAGAAATCCAAATACTATTCTCCTACGAATTTACTAATGCAGTTATTTTACTAGTGAATCGACTTCTCCCTGAAAGAGAGGCCATGAACCAAAGCTTTGCTGTTCTCCCCACGCAGACTGTTCTGTTTGATTTTAAATGATTTTTTGTTTCAGCAATGCAAGAGTTGATCCAAGAACATATAAAAAAAAAGTTTATCATAGTATTTTATAGTTTCTATAAAAATCTACATTTTTTTTCCAGAGTTGTCAAAGAGCAAATACTTTCTTAGGATTCATTACTGACTTTAACTCCTTGGGTGACTAAGTACCTGAAAGGGATTTTTTTAATGGTATTACTGGTTTCATGGGTTTATCATTTTACTTCATTTGATAGTGTTCCAAAACACAGTTCAGACTCACAAGTTTGTTTTAATCTGGTGCAGGCACACTTTAAAGGCAGACAGTAAAATTAAAAAGTATGCATTAGCAAGAAATAATAGCCTCCCTGCATTAGGCCACTATTAGCTTGACTTCAGGTCTGAAACTGCCTGAACTGATGCTTTATTTGTGCTACAGTCTGATGTAACTGAAATGAGAAACGACAAGACTGGCTTGTTTAAACTACAAGATGTCTAAAAAAAAGCCACGTAAAATCCTCTGGTTTTCTATGTTTGTACTGTTTCTTCAGCAGTTTTTATAATCTGTATATTTAAATTGAATTAGCTCCCTCAGTATTTTCCTTAACTTAAATATATATACACATGGGTGTGAGTTTAGCTTGCTTTCTGAAAGAAATGGAGCTTAGGCAATCACATGTCCATATATCTAGCTGAGTCCTTCTCCATAATAACTTTCAAACAAGTTGCTCTGCGACAGCCGTAACTAACGAGGAGTTCCTAGAAACCTTAACTCCCTAAACATTTTGTGAAAACTCATGGCCGAAAGGGCAAGAGAGACCCAGATAAGTGCCACGGTTGAGGGAAAAACCATCAAAATTCAGCTCTGCAGCACCCGAAGCCCTGGTAATTCAGCTGCGTGGTATTTGAGGGTATTTGATCGGCCTGGACGCAGTGCCTGCTGCGGCACAGCACACGCTGCCGCTTTCCAGTCCAAAGAGCCGGGGGATGCGGGAGGCATCCTGCGTCGCCGTCGAGGGTCGCGTGGGGTGGGAGCTCATAGGGAAACCACCTTGGCTCGGCCCACCGCTCACCGAACAGTTCGTGTGCAAATCCACATACGCAGCACAATTGAAAAAACAAATAAATTTCGTGTGTCCAACTGAAGACAGTGAGACTTGATCCGTCCTGGTATAAATTTGGAAAGTGTCAGCTGAGGATCTCAGAGTTTTCCTTGGGCTGTGTTTAACCAAAGAAGGGAAAAAAGTAGAAAGAAAAGATGGAGATCACAGACTGGATATTTTTGTGCCTTAAATATTTTTTTTATCTGCTGGACTTCCTAGAACAGTCTCAGAGTCTTGAACCTAATGGACAGGTCAGCAATTTTCTTGGGGTAGAGGTATGGAGGTAAGATGCTGTCTATACACTTATTCTCAGGAAGTCCATCAATTATAAGGGTTTATAAGACGATAAGGTTGCTCTTCAATCTAAAAGTGGAAATGACTGATAATGTATAAATGTTTATTACTTTTCCACTTAAAATAGAGGCACCATGATTGTCTTTTGCAAACAACATTTTCATATCCTTGATAATAAAACACTAAAAAACTACATTATATTATGCTATAGCTTAGAGAAAATACTATGTATTTTTAGCCCTTTTCCTAACAATTTTGATTTCTTGTTGAAATTTTATTTCCACTGGCAGCACCACGGAACGTTTATAAAAGTTTTAACTAATGCTTGTSAAAAATATGCACAACTAAACGGACTTTAAAAAGTCTTTCAGTAAATGTATTCCTTCTTTTGGTGCAGAGGAAAAGTAGGTGTATCGCATGAAGAAAAATTTGCTGGAAGAGTACCAAAACAAAAATTATCACATGGACTTTTAGTGTTAGGCTTGTGAGTAACCTATAGTAATAWGCGGATATGATTCCTCATTTTTTTTCTTTTGTGTTTTCCTCCTAACATGGAGTCATGGATTGAAAAAAAAATGAACTAAGGTCTGGATTAATTTTGAGCATCTGATGGTAATGTATACATTCTTTTTTAAATAAAGCTCTGTATTATACAAATCTCTAGATTCTTATAGTATTCTGTAAAATTGTCAATAAAATTGAGTCTCAAAGTTTTCAGCAGCYGACATAGGCTGATTAGCACACCTAATTTTTTACCATCACCTCTGTCAGAAATCTCCTCTGTTCTGGTTTAAACATTCATTTAACTGTGTCCTAACCTGAATCTTTGAAATGATCTTTATTTTAAAAAAAATACGTACAATTTATAGTTGTGGGGACAGTGATAAGAGGATAATTCATGCCTTAAATGAGGAGYAGAGTTTCCTTATGTTCGCTATCCAGCCAGTGAAGAGAGATCCTTGTAGTTAGGATCCATTTTTGTGGAGGGCACCTCCACCCTGTGATTCAAATTTTTGATGGACTAAATTACCCAAAGAAAGGATCTTGAGGAGCTAAGTCTACATGATCAAGACCTCTGTCAGTCTGTACAGCGCAATGAGCTGAACTCAGGCCCAGGTGGGAGTGTGTTAGTTGCATGCTTAGGGTAGCAACTCGAGACTTTGGAGAASAGGGAGTATGATCCTGATCTCTTTCATGGGATACTAAAGGAGATTTTCAAAAGCATCTACATGTTCAGATTCTCTYGTTTTCAGTTGGGCCTAGTCATGAAGCTGTTTTTACAATTTCTACAGAATTTCTGCCTGAGTCTTCTTTTTGTTTGAAATCCTCAAAGCTATTTGGGTATCAAGAAATCAGTATTTCTAACAGTCTTTGCCTCATTTTTCCATATGTTAAAAAAAATGACTTAGAATTCTCTCATATATCTTGGGAGCTAAAGTATTATTACAATGGAGCCCCCATAACTATGGCAGAAAGGCACTCTAAGCACATACTGCAGCACGTATTTTCAGCTAACGTTTCAGTGTTAATTCAGAAAAACTCTCTAAGGAAAGCTTAAATTTCCAGATGTTATACCTGGTCTCATCTGAAYGTACACTGAAATATTTWAAAAATATTTTTAAATTTAAAATTCCTAAAAATTCCTTTTTGTCTAAGTAAAATGCTTGTATCAGTAGCAAATGCAGATTTAGAAAGCCAGTGTTTATAGCAATGTCTTGAAAAGTGGGAATGCTGAATTGACTACGATCTAAAAATATTCTACAAGCATTTGGCCAGTTGYATCAAGACTGAGGAGTGGACAATGTAACTTTGAACAGCTGAGATTTTTTTAAAAAAAGTGAAGAATGGAAAATACATGAAATATCAGACAGTTTGGCACTTAAAGCAGACAGAAGACAGAAGAAGAATCGTGATATAATAAATACACGGGGTAAGAAATAATTCTTTCTCTACATTTTCCACCTACAGGAACACTTAGTTGCAAATTTCTTTTTTTAAAAGCATCTATGTCAAATGTATGAGGAACCTGATAACGACATTAATACTAACAAAAAAGAGGGAATTTGATAGCATAAAATATGCACACAATGATMTCTGATTTACTTTACACAAAACAGATAGTATCGGCCAAAGATAATCCCTGTCACAGAACAGACAGTATTTCTCATTCAAATACAGAACTCTGCTAAATATAGCCTACTTTTAATAAACTTTATTCTTCTGGGATTAAATTATTTAGCTCCTTATGAGGTATAGGAGTCTAGCCAAAAGCACTGTTCGATGCTGATCAGTTTGATTAGGATGCATTTTGTTGTTCTCACAGTTTCTGACTTAGTAGCAAAATGGGACAACAACTTTGCTTCCATTCATTAAAGGGAAAGGAGAAAGAGAAATAGCTAGGCAGCCAGCGAGCAGCCTCCTCGGGAGCGAGCCCCAGGACGCTCGGGCTCTGCGAGGCGCAGCCGCGGAGGTGCCCGCCGCCGAGGTGCGGCAGCCTTAGCGCCTCTGCGAGGTGAGCAAGCCCCAACCACCCGGCGCGCACGCAGCCTGCGTGCAGGAGATCTCCCCCGCTCCCGCCGAAGTGCGGCTACTCACAGCCAAGGAGAAAAAAAGCCCATGGATCATGGGGGGAAAAATCTTCACTCTCTTTAGATCCAAAATCTAGTAATAAGTGTATTAGCGTGGAGTGAAGGAGACATGGATTCAAATCGCTTTGCATCTGTCTGATCGGATCAGGGATTTAGGCTAGGACTGCCCACAAGAGAAATGGGTCCTAACTACAAGGATTTCTGAGAGTGACTTTCTTTTCYTGTCCAAGTGAAACTTTTGCACTTGAAATACGGATTGAGTGAAGAAACCTGGCTAGTGTTTTATAATATGGATACTCAGGAGAGAAAGGTCTTCCTCTGATTCCAGTCCTGYTGCCTTCCACTTGTCATACACAGCAGAACACTTTCCACAGCAAAGTCTATATGTTTGCCAGCCTGGTTACCTGTTCTGAAACACCGAAGGACACATTTTAAGTTCACACACTGAATAAAGCAAAGAGAAAATTTGAATTTGAATTAGATAATATTATCCTAACCAGTAAGACACATGCCTCTTCTGATTTATGAATGGATCCAAGTCTTGTCTTCTTCATAAATGTACTTTAAATCAGTTTGTTTTAGAAAGACTTGAATGAGCCAATTTGATATTTTTGAATGTTTTCCTCATTTTTTTATGCCAGCCAAAATTTGCTAAATATGATTTACATTAAGGAAGCTCTGCCAGTTGAAATTGCGTTTTTTTTTTTTCCAGAAAATGAATTGTCTATTGAAAATAATTCACTTGGCCACCCTACAGCACAGCATTCCTGGCTGTGTTATAGCAGAGCATCGCAGTCTCCTCACTGCGTGGGCTCCTTGTTCGGTGTGTCTTCTGAGGGAAGGTAGGCAGATTAATTCCATATTAGCCAAAGAGAGTGATCAGAGGGCCAAACACAGTGGAACATTCATTTTCCATCTGCATCAGCCCCTGAAGTGAGAGGTGTGAGCAAGCTGGAATTTTCTAACCCTACAGGGCAGAAGTGTGAAGGGAGAGATTCAGCCAGGCAGCAGCAGAAGCTGCCAAGTGTTCGGACAGGAATAGGAGAGGAATCTCTGGCTGATAGTGCTAACTCTCCCAGAGCTATAGTTTGCTGACAGCACTGCCAATCGTTCTTTCTTTATTAATACATCGCATTTCCATACGCTTTTTTTCCTTCTTTTTCCTGGGGGATTTAAATAATTAGAAATGAATCTTTGGGTTTTGGAGAGATTTTCCTCTTGAAACATTGCAATACCAAGCCCTGTACAAGTGAAGTGGCTTGTCTGATGGTATAGCGTTGCTCTAGTTAACTCTAACACAAATTGAGAACATTGTTTTTGAGGGAATTTGTTCAAAGATGGGGAAATGTGGGAAATTTTAAATACTAAGGTACAAATGAGTGAGTAAAATGGTGTGACAAGTGTCTTTGTAGAACTTCTTTCCTCTTGTATTTTATAGAAGTATGGAATGTCTGGAACCATGGAGGCTTTGAGAATTTTGCTTAAAATAAAACAAGGGCCCCTGTTTCTTTTCAGTTTGAAACCACCTGATCCTCATCTAAACCTGGAAGGCTGATATTCTCTTTGTTCTCCGCTTCAATCAATTAAGTGTACGTGCACAGCTTTTTTGAATCTGCTTACTGCTTATTATGACACCAGAAGGATGTTCCAAACTGGTGGTCACTGAATTCTTTTGCTTAAATCAAAACATTCTGTGGAAATCTAAATTTAACCATCTTTTCTTTTCTTTCCCCAAGACTGATAATAAGCAGACTCATAAACTAAAGAGGTCCAATATCTCTTTCCAATATAGTGCAAAGAAAGACAGAACCGTATCATATATTTAGGCTAGCTGATAGAGGCCAAATTCAGTCCTCTGTTGCATTCTTTGGGATCATATTGAACTCAATGAGAACCACCTGCACACAGAATTTGACCCCAAAATGAAAGCCGGCCACAGATTTGATTTGAATTACTTGACTTAGAAGTAAGGAACRGTCTTTTTCTCGGTAGTATTTCTGTAGTAGTTGTAATAGTAATAATACAGACAGGACATTTCTATATGGAATATAGAAGATGGAAAAAAAGCCCTATCCTAATAGAACTCCTTGCATCATTTCCTCTGGGAAAGCAGTACAATTTTTATCCACTGAAGCCCAAAACATACTTCAGCTCATTTAGAAAGTAGTGGCAACAAGCTGTGCTCTACTRTCTTTTAAAATGTGCTATTTTCCTTCAGGGCAAGATAGGTATGTCATACTGTGGTATATCTATGCCTTTATGTTTGAGACAGCCGGCTTTTTGATGCCAGATGATCCCAAATTTGCTTGAGCAGCAGTTTACAACTGGGCTGAATCTCATTAGGTAGCAGCATACRTCTCTAGCATTTCTGGTTTAAGCAAATCTGTGCACCCACCACATATTGTGGCTAACTTGCTTTAATGTCTTGTTAAATCATAAAACATGAGGGTTAAGGAACTTGTTTTCTAGTTTGTTTACAAGTTCAAGATATTAAAAATGATGAAAGATATTAAAAATGATGACAACAATTTAATGATAATATTCTCAAAACAAGAAAATGAGCACAGTTTTTACTGGCTTAAAGTTTTTACTGGCATAAGGTACTTCCATTCACTCTGCTGCAACTAAAAGGTCACTGGAAAATTTGGACTAGAACTTCTTCAGTTGTCCTTATCAATTAATTATTGTAATAACTAAGGATAAGCATTCCGTTACTTAAAGCACCCGCCTATGTGCCTGTTAATGAAGCAACATGACTTCTGAGGTCAGAAAATCTCCAATTCATATTCCTTCTAAATAATAGTCCAGTGGTGGCAGCAATATCTAGTTGTTAAAAGCTAAAAGAGGTACTCTTGAAATATTTCAAATACTCTCAYGTACTTGAAAGTGAAACACTTATTTAATGAAAGTGTAATCTTGAAAGTGTGAGCGATTAAAACATGTACACTGATCTTTTGAAATATAGTTTCTTTCTCCTTCTCTTTCTTTGTCTCCTTTGTAACCAGTAAAACATAAGTGAATTGTACAGGCAGCTTAAAGTTGTGTACTTAAATTGGAGTGACTAGATGCCAATGGTATTTTCAAGGACATGGGAGACATTGACTTTAAATCAAGGACTGAAACCACTAGAACATGTTCTTAGGTGTAATCTTGCTCCCCTCCTTCCCTTCTGCTCCTTCCACTCCACCCCCCCCCCAAAAAAAAAAAAAATGTTTGATTAAATAGAAGAGCTCTCTTGGTTTTTGAACAGCTACCCATTTAGGGCTGGATCAGATGCTTTCTCTTACAACAAATAGTACCCTCCTCCACAAGAGTCCTTAAGACTGCAATAGAACTGATGGTAGTGTGAGGTGTTTCTTCTAAGTAATAGCATTCTGGCCATTAAAACTGCTACCTGCTACAGGTCACCTACACAAGATGTTTCTATTATGTATTGCAAGTGTACATTTATCAGAGGTAGTTTGGATATCAAAAGCAGTGTAGCTGCTGTAACAAGGCCATACCATGAGCTGTATGAGCCTTCACAGGACCCTAAACACAGGTGTGAACAGTCAAACTTCGCAGAAACCTATATGCCAAAGTAGTACTGGTATCAAGAGGAGATCCCTTTGGTACCAGAAACAATAAAACTAGAGTAGTCCAAGCTTCAGTATGGTTCAGGCATGTCAGCGTGTTTCTAGTCCTACCTTGTCGTGGTGCCTACGTGGTATCCATTAAGACTAGAAGTTGCAGCGTGGACTGTCTTCAGAGAATGTAGTTTGACTACRCCCCAAGTAATTTGTTCCAATTACCTTGCGATTGAAGGCCACAGGCAATCAAAGCTTTATCTTTGCTTATTATCAAGAAAAGGGTAATTTTGCATCTCCAAATTTGCAGTGATCCTGTGGTCTGATACAGAAGGTACTGGAGCAGGTCTCAAGCAACATGGTGAGAGCACCCTGAGCTCATCCTTCCTCCAGTGAATTTGGCTACCTCAGGGCTCAGAGACAACTTAGAGATGGTTCAAGTCCATGAGGAGCTGCAGCAGGCACTACTCTTACTCCACATGGGAGCTGCTTTTAAGCTCTGACCTGAGCTACTCTGGAGCTGCGACTGCAGCTCTCCAATTCTGACCCCAGTCCTTGCCCACTGACTTAACTTTCTGGCTTGGCCACTCACCTGCTTCATCACTCATCTGCATGTTACAATCTGCAGACTTGCCTGGGCCTGCTTGAGTGCTGTGGGACTGCACTTCTTATCTGCCAGGCCACTGCTTTGCTGCCTTGCTGTGACCTGCAGCTSCCAGGTTGCCTTCCCTTCGGTGCACCCTGTTCTTGCTGCTCCCTAACACATAGGATGGGACACATCACACCCAGCTTTAGACTTCAGCAGGAGAGACATAGACATCTGATCTAAAAGTTTGTGCTGCATTCTTAYCACATGACTCCCTACAGCACAGCACAACATAATAAATACCCCACAGTCTGAGTACTGGGATGCTACAGTAAAATAAACATTAATAATTACAGTTCATCTTTACATCAGAAAAATCCACTAGCTCTCCGTGGCTAAAATTATGCTAAGGGAAACGCCAATCTCAGAAGAGAAATACAGCTTAGTGGAAATCTGGGGTTAGACCTACCAAAAAAATACCAAATACTCTATTCYAATTTGAGCTACTGAAACGTTTTGTGCATCCCTGTCAATTTTGTCTGATCTACTTCTAGGGGTTGCACRAACATAAAGAAGAGTTTAGTTAGTGAACTAAAAAACAATGGCTCAATCAATTCCAGAAATAGTCATTAGTAATCTCTCTAAAGTGTATGTTCAGTATCCACGGCCTCCTTTGGTTCCAGCTAAACCAGCTACTCTCTTATCACAAGATGATATCAAAGTGAAACTTGCAGGATAACTACCATTGTGCCATCTTGGAGTTAACAGTGCTATTTACAGTGGACAGTCTAATTTCTAAGTCTGAAGATGGTATTGTCTATCCACATTTGGTSAACACACCACCTCCTTCATCGTTATTACATTCAGTTACCTGCTAGTTGCCTGTTTGATACATTCTTTAAAAGAATAGTTGAGAATTTTCAAAAATCAGAATAGAAAGGTTAGTTCATAGCAAATACCAGCCTGATTTGGAAATTTGTGAAAGCATAATAGCTTCCACATATTTGAACTAAAGGCAACTTCTAAAAACCTTGAGCATCATTACTTACTGAGCTATGTTTGATTTTAAGYCTTTGCTCCGGGAGCTCATAGGTTTCCATTCCAAACAGTCTTTTCTTTGTTTTCATTCTTCTGGAATGTGAACATGAATCTTAAAAGCCCTAGTTGGCTACAAATGTGTTAAAAATTCAGCTACCAGGGCTTGTGATTTATTTCTTTGTTTGCTAGTCATATTCAGCATTTGGATAGAATTTTGTTTTCTGAAAGTGTTTTGTGCAATTTAATGAATTAATCTACATTAGCAGAGAAAATAATTGGCAGAACTGCCTGACTCTTGKCCTGAGGGCTGGAGCACATGAATGCTCTCAAATCTGCATCTCCCACATGGCATCCCATTGCTGTGCCCACTTGAGTCAAAGGACAAGAAGTAAGTACTCCTTTGAAGTACTACATTAAACAAGAGATAAGGAATAGTAAACTTAACTGAAGCCTAACTGATGGCAAACAATTCTGTCTTCTCATGCACAATAAGCAATTGCCGAAACTGTCTTTCAACCCATGTAATGTAATCACGACAGCAATCAACCAAGCCCAGTCTCTTTYTCACTCTTCTCATGTTATTCTTCTACTTCAGCAGATCTTCCCTATAAAGCAGAGTGATAAGCCTTTGCAACTCCATCCATGTTTCAGAAGAAACAGCGCACAAGGTAATGACAGGTTTCGTCACCCTAGTGGCGGCTGTAAACAGTTCCCCAGCTTCCTGTTCCTGAATGATATTGCAGAGGCTTCCTGCAATTACACAATATATTGTCATGCAGATTAGCTACGGGTCACTGCGTGGGGATAGGAAACTTCAGAGGTTTCTGCTGAACCTGTCAGGTTGGCAGATCTCACATAACGTTGGGATCCCCTCCAGCGCTCCTTTCTGTAATCCACATATCTTATTGCAGGCTCTCCCTGAGAAGGGGATGTAAAACAAGTCGTACTATTCCTCTAAGGAAATGCCCCAAATGCTGTTGCAGGAAGGTGCATTCAGAGTCTGTAGTTCCTACTGTGAAGATGGGGACTGTGGGCTTGCCTGAAAGCAAGCTGAGGGAAACTATAGGCATACGAAAGGGTCCCCTTTAACTCTAGTTTTTTGGCATTTGAGAACCTTATGGGCCTGTTCAGTCTCCCTCTGCAAAAGGGGTAAAACAAGCAAATATAACTAATGTTTCTGGGAACAAAAGGTGAAGCAACAATAAATGTGGCGTTTTTATTAATGTGACAGGGATAAATCTGAGGTAGATGGAAGGAAAGGGCTTTCTCGGGCTCTGGAGCTGGCATTTACCTGGTTTTGTAATGTAATTGCAGTCACAGGAAATATTCAATAAACCTGAAAGCTGAAGAGGAGATGTCAGAAATGACCTCCCATTTAGATAGGAGAATTAGAATTGAGGTTAACATAAGGAAGGAAGTAACTTGTCACAGGCTCGTTGGCTGTGATTTAGAAAATCTCATACATTCCAAGTAAAGGAAAATGTATTTAGAGCACAAACCAAATTSTGGTGCTATAATACAAGCTGTATATACTCGAAAGAGCAAATGCAAGTTGTTTTCAATAGGGTAACAATTACAGCTGGGGTTTTTATGACAAAGCTAGGCTTAAGAATTAATCAAATCAATTGGGATGCAAGCAACAGCCAGGTCATGAGCCTGACCAGGACACACCGTGGTGTGCCACGATAAGTGCAGGTTCACTCCACTTCTGTTTATTTTTAAGATTTTGATAGGTGCTGAAGGATTGAGCTTGTCAGATCAGCGTCTGTCAAGCCACACTTCCTCACATGCATGACTGTTACCAGGAGCTATAGAAGCACTCTCTCTTTCTCTCTTTTCCTCTAAATACGTACAAACATATAATTGATTAAACTGTGTTAAATATGACTGATTCCAAAGGACACCAGCCAYCTTTCAAGATGTTCTTTTTCTGAGAATTCTGAAAATGCTTTTTTGCTTTTTTAATAGGGTCATCTTTGACTTGGGTTTACGCTTTCCTTACCTCTGAAATAGATAAAAGAGTTGTCTATGACAATATCAGCAAATTACTTTTATGAACTTATTGCCYGTTTTTGCATGGATGCTACGGGTTAAAGTTTTGACTGTTTTCTGAACTGCAAAATACTACTAAAAGGGCAGCAGAAAACTGACAGCTCTGGGAATACTTTGGTCTCACCTACAAACCCTTTCGTTTAAAYCTCCTGCTCTAGGTAGCAGTTCTGGGGCAGGCATAGGAGAAAGCCCATTGCTTCCTAGTCTGAGGTGCTGCCATGGGAGAAGGAAACATATACTGTACTAATTCCTGCCTTGGCTTGGCCATTTACTGTCATTAATGTTAAAAACCTCTTTGTAGGTAAAATGAGTAAACTTTGTAGGAAATGCTGTTAAAAATGATCTGTACTCCCATTCAACAGCTGTTTGTCCTTCCTTTCTGTGTCTCCACTATTGCAAACATCTCCTAGAAACCATATGGGGAAGGGCACAGGCCAGACATTCACTGAACTGACTCATTTATTAATAATTCATTTTTTTTGTAAGAACGAGCAACTTTACTGGCTTATGCCTTAACAAGACAGATGTTTTGTGAGTAAACTCTACAAGCTGGCATTTTTGGAGGCTGAAATGAGCCTGAAATTGAGAAAAACACTGTTTTCCRCCATTGGTAATGTATCTGTGTCTTATGTCGAGTAGCCAGAGTACTGAGATGTTGCTTGTATCTTGGCATGAACTCGTCATATGTAAAACTCTAACTTCTGTCACGGTACAAGACTGTGTTCTAACAAGCTGGTTGAAGCTTATGCTTCAGCTTGTCACGGTATGTTTATTTAAAGGCTTAACAGCTTGCCCTGGTTTCACTTGATGTTATTGTTAATAGGAAGTGTTTTGTTTTGACTCTTCTTCCTTCCTGACTTAGACTCTTTCTTGCATCACGGCCATCCCCAGACATCTAAATGTGCCTTCCTGCGGTCTCTTTCTACGTGCTCTGCTACCATGCCTGGGTGGCCAAATGGGCAAGGCAATGATGAGAACAGCTAAAGTCAAGAGATAACTTTGTATTCCAAGGCCAAACTGATTGCAGTTTGGCTCAAAGTAGAGATGGGCAGAATGAAGGCTGAGATTCTCGTATTCATTTGTGGAGAAAATTTAACACATCAAAATGAGTCCCTTTAGCCTCTGTGCCCTATCATGCCCTATAATACAAGTCTGGTGGAAAATCTGTCCAGAAATTTTACAGAGAATTTTGCTTTCACCTGTCATTTCGATTATAATAATGCAATAATACAATAATGCTGAAATGAAACTTATTTAAAAGGTTGATTTTAAGAGTAGTTTCAGATTAAAATAAAGAGGAATATTCCTGAGGAAAAAGAAAATCCTTAGATTTTGCTGAAATTTCTGTTTTATAGTGGAAAAATTTCCCTGAACCAAAATCTGCTAAAGTGGAAGAAATGACTCCTCTTGACCTCAGTGGGCTCTGCTTCAGGGCCTGCATGACTGCTAGTTTAGCAGCAAGGGGGCTATTCGGTAGACAGTTGATTGGTGTAACTCAGCTCTGAAAGCAAGTACAGTAGCTGCAGAGGGCTGATGAATATAGCTAAACTGCTGCTCTCTAAACAGTCAAATAGCTAAATATCACTTAAGTGGCTTGGCTTAAATTACCTTGGAACAAGTTACTGTGAAGGGGAAATGAAAGCATTTAAATGAGTCTGAGACACTTGTATTCATTTGTGGAGAAGTGAGGGAAACAATTAAGATAAACCAGAAAATGGCAGGCGTGTTGAGCCATATGGCCCTTTCCTGTTTCTAACACTTCTTTTGTTTAACTTCTCCAGAGCAATTTTGTCACTACTATTACTGTGGTTGTTTCAGTTTTAAACATGTTTTCCTAGCATTCAATCTTTTCCCCAGCTGCCCCTAAGGAAAAAAAANAAAAAAAAAAAAAAGAGAGAGAGAGAGAAAAGAAAAGAAAAAAGAATCTCAGCCCAATTAAAAATAAATGCTGGAAAAGTCTTTAAGATGCTCTTTGGCTCACATTGCCTTTAAAACTTTGCACTGCATGTTAGTTTCTTTTGTATTTGCTTTTTTGCCTGTTTTGCCCAGCTGTTGGGCACTCCTATGCTCTGCCATAGCAAAACAGATGCAGACGATGGATCACATGGGCTGCTCCAGTTGAATGAAAGCAGCTTTGGTCATTAATCCTGTCTATAGGTTCTTTGACTTTTTTTAACAAGTCTTTTTTTCTTTTTTCTTCTTCTTCATTCTAGCTTTTAATCATGGCTTACAAAAAAAATTAAGAAATGAGAATAAAAAAAAGTGTGACAGACAGAGATCAAGCAGGCTGCTGTGAGCTTTGAAGCATAAAAAATAAAGGAAAAAAAGAAGCTTTTATTGTCAGGAAATAGCAAATACCTAGCTCAGTTTAACAATTCTGTCTGGCTGCTAGATAGGGAAGTAATGCCTTTGGCAGTACACAAACTCCTGTTTTTTTGCCCTTTGTCTCCTGGTGTAAAAACAGTGTTGAAAAATTCACCTGTCTATTGCAAAGTTAAACTACTGGCTTTAACATAGTTGCATGGGAACTTCGGTTTATTAATGAATACAACATACCCTCTTTGATTTGAATGCTTTCAGAGTGCTGAAAAGACTCAAAAGGCATCGCTTCCTGCACCAGCGGCGTGCCTTTATACATCTCAGTGGTTCACCCCTACCCAGCTGCTATATCTCATTAACAAGCATTTGGCCATCGCAGCAAACTTGGGAGTGTTGACACTTGAAAGGCCCAGGCAGGCGCTGGCAGGCTATCAGCTATGGCAACAGGAAACTGCCCCAAGACAACACTGGGAAAACAGCAGCTGCAAAAGCCAAGAGCGAAAAGAGGGACGGCGCGAGCTAGGTGTTTCCAGGCTGTACTGTTTTCCACGTGGGCTGTTTCTGTGCAGCAGAGTCAGGCCAAGGGTGGGGGGGAACGGAGGGAGAGGGGGGGAAAGGAAAATAAAGCTCTAATAAGGTGGCTGAGATAGACTCAGTATACGCTCCGGCGTTAAATACTTTTTTGTTACATTTTAATGGCTTCCTAAAGTCTATTTTCATGCAAATAAAAGCCTGCTGGTCTAACAAGTTCACAAAAGCTGGGCCTGGGGCCTATCCGTAAGCCCGTCCTCCCTGAGCTGCCTCTGCTCAGAAGCGGCTGCGGGCTGGTCCCCCTCCCCGCGGAGAGGGTCACCGTGAAGCCCGGTCTGCAGATAAGCGGGACGCTTAACTCCGATGACTTCATATTTGGTTTCCGATGGAACTATTGCTTCCATCCTCATCCCMAAACAGGCCTCATTTCATATATTTTGCTGGCGTGTAAGACCTCCCTCCCACCCCACCACATCCCTRGTCAATACTGGAGCTTCACTACGCAAGGAAAGTCAGCTCTCCCTTGGACCGGCCCTGCAAAGCAGTGGCTGAAACTGCTCTAGAGGCCAAGTACAAGAGTTCAAACTGTAGCTTTCCATCCTGATTTGAGGCATTTTTAATTTTGCCCTGGGGCAAACTTGATGGGCCACCCTGAGCAAAAAGTGTTTCTACCCACTTTACGCAAGGCACCGAGCAACCGTGGCTCAGGAAAGGAGAGGGTGCAAATCTTGCAGAAGCCTGTGGGAMAAATATTTTTTTCACTGTAAATTGGGACGGATAAAGCTCTTTTTGGCAATTGACTACGAGGTGATGAGGCAGTAAAAATATAGTGAAATTTAAAGCACTGATCCTAGGATTCCCACTTAACAACTGTCACCTAGTTCATATATTCTACTGTTATTTTACATATGTAAAGCAAATGTAAACTCTGGATTTAGAGTTTATCCTACCTATTACTCTGTACTTACATGGATGTTTCTGAGGATCGGCYGTGAACAGGCACCACATGGTAACTGAAAGCACGGGATACTCTTTCTGCAAATATATGCAGTAATTCTTCAAATAACAACAGTCAGATCCATACAGCAATGAAAAAAACAACAGAAAGTAAACAGATACAGGCTTAAGACTCAYCACCTTTACACTTTCAGTAGTCTGGAAAAAAAACTCTGAAATAATTTTAAGAAGTTTTCAGTAAGACTCAGTCATTATTTTTCCAGTGGTTCAAATGTAGCACTAACCATTGCCATGTTTCTTCCCTGGGCTCCTTTAGGAGTTTTGCAGCTGTGAGAGGCTTTCAGGCGGATGTTTGGATAATCCAAGTTTGTATTTTACATTTACAGGTAGAACTTGTATACACTATCACTCTTACAGAAAATGGAAACTATTTTCTCAAGCCTCATGCGCGTCAAGCTCAGTGGTTTATACTAAAAGTGGATTTTATAGCCTGTTGTGTACACTTGGTGTTTCCTGTGCCGAGGAACCACGAAACAGAAATACTGCAACCTGTGAAGTTCCCCTTCCTCAGAACTCAGCCTCGCGTCGTCACCGACGGTTTCCAGCACGGCAGCGCTCGGTTCCAGCTTTCTAATATGTGGTTCAGCTACTGAGTGACTCAGGTGGTGATTCAGGAGGTGGCAAGCTTCCCTCTGTCAATACTGAATTTATGCCCCGCTGTCCGGGTGCRCAGCACTGTTTAAAGTACTCCCCTTCGGAGGGGATACCCGAGTAATGTGGCGACTGATTATTGTTGTTCGAGMTCCCGTGGCAGCTGATTTTTGCAGAGGTGGAAATATTAACTCCTGGGTGCTAGCCAGGTTTCAGTTTGGAGGAGTACGTTCTGCTTAAGCTTTCCTTTCCTGTCTTTATGTTGGTTTGTAATCTTACCCTTCCTGATGGCTTCCCTCCGCAAGATGCATGGCTGCCTGCTCCGGTACAGGAGGTGATTTCACTGGATGCGAAAAACTGGGGATGGTGCTRGTCTCCTGAGTTAAGCACAGAAAAAGCACGGCAGGGCTCAAGTTACTAAAGTAGTTAACTCGCTTGACTTTATCCAAATCTGCCATACAGAGACATTTGAAATTGGTCCTGGATTCTTACATGATATTGGTTGGCAAAAGAGTGTGCACTCAACAAGATAAGGCAAATGCAAACTTGCCCTGCTGTTTATTGTTGCAGTAGTGGCCAGTTGGAAATGTCAGTTAATTCTATAAAGGGCTTCTTGATACTAAGAGCTGTATGCTGCAAGAAGCACATTAATGCAGTTCTGCTGAGTTTGTAGTGGTTCCATACTTGTTTTCTGGCGCAACGTTCAGTGTTGCTTCTGGTGTTCCTAAAGGCCTTCCGTAGTCCGAGAGCTTGCTGGCTGAGAAGTGGCGCCCTTGGCAATTAAAATGAGCACGGCTTCCTCTGCAGCTGGTGCGTCTTTGCAGCGGAGCAGTGAGCTTCCATGCCTCCATGCCAGCACAACGGGGATGGCCTTGCCCAAAGGTGTAACCTTTCCTTTTGCTCGTTTTCACAGTTTCATAGATAGTTTTTTCTTCTGGAGTAGATCCTTTTATGTTTTGCAATGAGTTTACTCTCTGCACTCAGATACAGACCCTGCTTGATTGTACTGCTTGAGGAAGAATTGCAGGATTCACGCTATGGCTTGCAAAACCGTATCTAGAATATGTAGGAGTGAGTCATGATTTACTTGTCGAGTATGTTGCCCACATAGAAAATTAAAGGCCTCATGAAAAGACAAAAAGAGCAGACGGAGATGTAGTGTTATTTCCTTGTGGTGCTATCAATAAAACATTTATTGATACAAGAGTTATTCTTCACTGTCATGAAAAAGAAAAATAATTGCCAAGCAAAATGGGCATACAGAAATAAAAAGAGTCTATGTTCAGAAGTATATATTGTTAATTTTGAGAAGCACCAGAGTATGTAATAGAATATGGCCTTGCTGTAGAAATGTAGAAAAGACTTGTGTAGCAGTTGTGGCAGATCTAGCTTGATCTGGCTCGATCATCAGACAGCACTATTTTGAATTTGTATGCATGTAGACAGCTATATGAGAAATAATTGCTTGGAAAGGAAACTCTCACTGAATAGTCAGTTTACTGTCTGTGGTAAACAATGGCTGTGCTTGARAAAGACACAGTAAAATGCAGTGGGAATCTGTGCTTAGAACTTTTTTACAAAGTGAGTCTTTTCGGTGACTTGCTAAGTCAAATATCTGTCCTTTTATAAAAGCTGTGATCTGAACCCACATGCGTATTTTGTATGCTATTAAGACCAAATATACCGTTTTAGTATATGATGTACTGCAAGAATTCATATCAGGCTATCTTCTTTTTCCTCAGCAGATCTGAAGAAAATACATCTGTCCATCTATCCTTATGTTGTAGATATGACACCCACATGTTTTAAATTAAAAGAAAAATTATTATTGTCATGTTATAACTTTCATCCTTCTACTAAAAAAAGAAAAAAAAAGGAATGTTAAGGATTTACGAGGGACTTTTTTTCTTTTCTTTTTTTTTCTTTCTTTTTTTTAGGATTTGCCAGGAGAGGATTTAAAAAATAATTAATTTCTAATTGTGAATTTTAATTTCTATTACTTCAATATTACCAGACTTTCAGCAACATTAATTAARCAAAATAAAATAGTGCCCTCACCAAATGAAACCTACAATAGTTTATGTAATGAGATTTTAAATATGAAGATTTACTGCAAGGCCACTTCTTTCTGTTTCTTAAACCTCAAGTGAGATGAGGCTATAATAGAAATGCGAAAGTTTCCTTAATTAYAAGAATGCTACTGAGTATTTTTAATGAAATCCTTCTCTCAGAAATGTCTTTTAAAGGAAGCAAGTCTTGATGTAATAACATGGCTACATAAATTGTTTGTGAGTCTTTTTTTTCTCTGTATGAACATCTAAGTTTTTTTTGAAAAACAAAACAATTACGCCCTGGTCCCTAAAACAACACATACATTTTCACAATTTCTAGTTCATAAACAGTGTCATCAAAATTAATTAATTGTAGACACACTTATTTGAAAGTTTTCTTGGTGTTCTGCTTCAAGAAATGATGGCTGATTTGAAATGGAGAAAAATGCCATAAAATGGTTTTCTGCAGCTTGATCAGGTTCAGCGAAGATCGTAAAGGACTGTAAAAGCCTGGATTCATTCAGCCTTGTGCCTTTCCAAAGCTCCTGCGAATGTTTTGTATCATTGCTGTCAGATGTGATTTTCTCTGCTGCTGCAGATGTGCACAGCAGATTTACTGTTACAAGTAATTCACAGTAAATTCCTGACATAAAGGCATTTAGGGCCTCTGCCAGATGTCTCATTTTAATAATACATTTGTATATCCTAGTGCTAGAGGGACAATTAAGCTGTGAACAATAAAGATAAAATCTGTGGAGGACAGGTATTACCACTTTATTGTTGTAGTCAATCTAYGGTGCTCAATAAAATGAATGAATTCAGTTTTGGTTTTGTGTTGTTACAACAGGATTACTATCATTTAGGTCTCATTCAACAAACAGGGGATAGACACATGTCTTCATCACAGCTGTCTGCATGGCAAGAAGGTAGCCCATTGCTCGGTTTCTTCTCTGGCAATTTGGATGCAGAATTATCTGTCAGCTTCAGGACGCATTAGGCAAATGCAGTATCATCTCCATCCTCAGCAAATTAGTTATGTTGAGAGATCTGTTGGCTGGGCCCTGCCAGTCTGTTATCTGTACAATTTGCCTAGGAGACATTGCCCGACCTTGTGAAGGGCTCGTCTGTTTGCTAGCAGGTACAGGGGAAGAAGTGCAGGTAGATTGTAATTCTTACCCTTTTTGCTATCTTTCCCTCAGCCAGATTTTTTGAACTAGTTTCTTTCAGATGAAACAAATAAGAAGAGATATTTATAGAACTAAGGCATCTGGGAGGTGTTTTGAATAAATGCCTCAATGCCAAAGAGAAGGTGAGAGAGAGGGAGAGCGAGTGCAGGTCTAAATTGTGCCTTTATTTAAAATTAGTGAGATCATGCAGATACTGCTAAAGAAAAAGTCCTTAGTATTTATTGTAGTGTCAGACCAGTCAAGACCTGATTTTTATAGAAATTCATTGGTGTTTGAATTGAGTGAGAAATCTGTTATTAGTATTCACTGTTCTTTGTTTATCCCTATGGTACCTTCCAAGAGATACTAAGATTTTATGTTTARATGTTAATATTAAGAGCTGGTTGGACTATAACTATCTCAACAGATGAGAAATAAAGGGGTTCCTGAGGGGAATCCTCCCTAAAAATTTGTTGGTTTACATAATGCTCTTCTCTGACCTTAGATAACCTCGTCTTACCTCTTCTAAGGTAATCATAGAATTTCTTCAGTTAACTGCTATAATGAATCCCACAGCCTGTTTAAGATAAAATGTATATTCCAGAAAGACATTCAGTTTTGATTTAAAGGCTTTGAGTTATGAAGGATCCAACTCTTCCCTGGATAGTTTGCGCCAATGGTTAATCACTGCCATGATGAAAAAAGAAAAGAAAAAAGAGAAATCCATCTCGACGTTTGAAACTGATTGGCTTTGACTTTTAGCCTTCACTTTCCATAATGAGCTGTCACACGGGCCCAAACTGACCTTGTTCTGGCTTGCAGGAGCCTGAAAAATGGTTATYAAAAGGCAGTGGTAGGCAGCGAGCCCTCCAGACAGTTGTTTCCAATTGTGGCAGTGGTCTGAAAATTGCCAATAATAAAATATGCTGCAGCCTCTGTTTCAATTTTCTGTTTTAAGGGTCTTTCTCTGGTGGTCTCTACAGCTATGTCTTTTCTCTCGGGTTGTGTCTGTCTCTCTGGGCTGCTGGAAACACCCATGGGAGGAGAAGTGAGGTGGGCGATACGACCTGCAGCCCTGTTTGCATGGTGCGACAGGGAGGAGGAGGATCGGAGGTGGCTGTGCTCTGTCCTTGCTATGGGAAGAAACTTGCATGTGGAGCTGAGGAGAGAGCTTGAGCATCTTCCAAGAGTCCCTCCACACCAAGAAGGCGAAACCCCAACTGTGGTGGTGTCTGACCTCACTTTGGAYATGCTTCTTGGGCTACAGAAGAGACAGGACGGAGGTATAAAAAAGCATGTAAAAAGTATTTGTTTCTGAGGCTGCTAGTTTGAGAATTCCTCCCTTTTCAGAGTCACAGTAACAAAATCTAGTATGCATTATAGATTTCCACCATAGGGTCTCCCTAAATTCTGTCCTGCAGCAAGCATGCATGGCTACAATCAGTCTGAGTCACGTGCTATAGTAAATTCAATTTACAAGTGTCCCTCTTCAAACCACCCCTCCTTTCCTAGTAAAAATGAGACAGCATGTAGACAGACAGCTTTAAGAATTATCCCCTGGGCCCTGTTAAAGAAACCAATTCATAGATACTCATGTGTTAGCCACATGTGTGTCACTTTGCCAATAAGTACTTAGAAGTTAACGCTGATGGGGTAATGAAAATAGCTGAAATCATGGACAGCCACTCAAAAGTGGGCAAACTTTTTGAAAAATAATTAATAAATTAACAAGCCATTGGACTATCAAATTGGAATACCAGAAAAAGAAGAAAAGCTATTAGCAGTCTTGCCAAAACATTTTTAGCAATTCTTAGCTTTCTTCAGGTGCATCCTCYTTTCCTCCCCCATTCCATTTTTCTTTGCAATAGTAGAAGCTGAGTGCCAAATTGCTTCCCTGATTTCAGCAGTCCAGAAAGTCTCCATGACATTAATCAACCTGTTCTGGGGATGTCTCCCTTCAGCTGGGTCTGGCAGATTAACAATGAAAAGGGAAGAGACAATGGCACAGTCAGAGAGTGCTCCAAAAAGCACATTAGTTGAGAGCTAATGGCTGATTAGTAAAATCTTCCCATCACGTAAAGATACATTTTCCTTAGTGATGAAAGCCAGGTCTCCTAGACCTCAAGTCAGTGTCTGGTCTTCTAGATCAGTTCTAGGGTAGGTTTACATCGCAATTAGCATGGAGCTTGCAGTTTGGGTAGGCATGTGTGCAAGTCAGCTTTTAATGACAGAAGTTGAACACTGATGTAACCATGTAGCTGCAGCAAAAAATAGAAAAAACACATCCAAGCTGAATCCTCCGCTGCTGTTAGGGCACACATGAGGCTTTAGGTGAGGTTGTAGCAGAGCACAAACGACACAGTTGCCCTCTGCAGAGATTTCAGCATTACCTTTGGCTGTAAGGCATTTAGTATCATCCTCCTTGGTGCTGAGGAGTAAGTTGATGTTTTGTCTTGCTTTTCCTCTCTAAGAGGAAGAGAGTGTTAGTCTGGAATTTCCAGTATGCGGGCTATGGCTTTCCCAAGTCCTGAGAGTGACATTTCTGCAATTAATTACTAGTAACTACAGCTTCCAAACTACTTTAAAATCTGCCAAGTGGCTCTGCGAATAGTTTTCCTCTTGATCTGCTTATATGTAAAGCCTTTTTCTAAAAAAATAAAAAAACACCTGGAATACAAGAATACATGAATATAAAAGAAGCTGCAACTAAAGGAGCATTCTGGGTCAAAWATATGTATTTTAAAGAACTTTTATAAATAACAACATTCACATTTTTAATTTCATTTTGACTATTAGATTAGTAGTCATTGCACATGTATCTCCCTGTAAAAGATGCCACTAACAAACGATGTTCTTTTGAAACAACTACGACGTGGTRGTTTTGATTAATTTATTATATTTTCTTTGTTTAAATAACATAAACATAAATTGTAGATAATATATATTGTCTCTGTCATTTTATTAGAAATTTATTGTTGGAAGAATCTTTCAATATTATTTAGTTCATTTGACTAAAAATAGCAAGATTAAATCAAGTGAAAGATATATTTTAACCTGAGCTGAGCAGGATATTTAGATATACATCTAGTAATATTAGGAAAAAAGGAGATATACAAGACATATACAAGACTGCTAYTTTTCCTGGAAGAATCTATACCAATACGTGCCGGAAAACAATTTCCATAGAAGGTGGCTACATTGCAACATTAATGTTCCTAAGTCTTATGATATCTGCTTTTTTGCTTTTTTCCAAAAGTTCAGATTGTCAGGGTAAGGTGAYTAAAGAACCTCAGCTTTCATTAAGAGATCTTAAAAGTGGCTTCTATCTGACAGCTTGTACAAATGTGGGACAAATTCTCATTTCCTTTGTGGTAACCATAACGTGAACATTGCAGAAGCTGAAGGAGCACCTTCATGATGATGCTCATGCAAATTACGTCCTCATTTATTCCAGAGGCGTTCTCTTGCTGTGTGACTACACTGATAAACAAAAGAGAAGTGTGATCCCCTYCAGCACTAGATCCTCAATTTTCCACATTGCTTAACTGCCATTTCAATCTCCAGCTCTGATTTGAACTGTCCCAAATAACTTCTTGTATGACAAAGCTTAGGAGCAGTTTAAGGATAGGTTATTTCAGAGATCATCTCCAAGAGGCAGCATGGATTGCACGGCACCAACCTGGACTTATTCTATCTATCCAGAAGAATCCTTCAACAGTGCCCCAGCAGCCTTTGTATCCTCAAACACGCTTCCAGGCCTTTATGGCACACTCTAAACAAGGCAATGCATAACCTCAATCCACTCTGGCAGCTGTGACACAGTCCTCAAGCTGTTTCAGACATTTTGAACAGGAAAAAGAGTAGTAAATAATTGCATCTCAGGGATTCTCGGTGCCAGTGAAGACTCTGAACTAACTACAATGTGGCATGGACATGGTCAGTCTGCTCTAGCATAGTCACTCAGCTTTGGGACCAGTCCCAGCCTCTAAACAGTATGACACACTTTGGAAAAAGAAGCTTCTGTGTTTATATGCAATTTATATGCAAATAATTAGTAAATTATTTTTCTTTATGCCAGCAGCTTTCTCCTTAGCAGCTAAGGCAGATATCCATGTACCAGCTCATTAATGAATTGTGAGATAACCAGAACAATTGTGAGATAACCAGAACTACGTTGTTTTTAGCTATTTGTTTTAAATCTCTAAGGATTAGAATATCTAGCTATTTTAATGCTATTGGGGACCACTGAAAATCCCACTGACTAAGTAATGCCTGATATGTTTGCTTAGTTAATCCTTGCACCTCAGGCTTGTTCCGATAGTTTTATACCTAGACAAATGCCTGAACTTCTCAATGTATTCTAACAATTTGAGTATAGATCTTTAAAAAGTACTTTAAAATTGAGTAAATGTATTGTCTACCTATAACACAGATCTTGCTCCCTGCAGTTAATCTTTGATGGTCTTTATAAGTGCATATCCACAGAGAACACGTAAACAGTTTCTGCAATGTGTCAAAGAGCATAATGCATAACGTGGAGTTCCAGTTTTCTCATCCATGTAGTGAAAATAGTTCAAAATTATGATTATTTTTGACCTTGAAAGAGGGAAGAGAATTCTTTTTATTTTGGATTTATCACTTTAGCTTTTGCCTTCTCTATTTCAAGAGCCAATGTTCATTGTATGTAGTCTGAACCCCAGTTTTAATGGACAGAGAAGTTTTAAAGTTTATGGAGCATTTCTCTGTGCACTGAAAGATAAGGCAATGCTTGACTGATGCTGTGCAGCAAGTGTTTATGTCTGAGCTTAACTTTGGCATATGAAGGGTTCTACAGGAATCACTGGGATTATATCTATGCTTAAAGCTAGGCCTCTGGCTACATACACAGCTGAACTGGCTGGTCTGAGACACCATATTACATCTACATTGCTTAGTGAGGGCAGCYCCGAGGGTCTTTCTCACTGGGAGACTAAAAACCAAAAAAAATCATTTACCTGCAGGCCAACTCTTCCTCTAAGGCCAGCTTGCAGTATGCAGAGTCTGCTGCTAGAAAGTGTTTCCATACAGACTACCTTGTTTTCTGGGGCCAGCTCAGGTTAGACGCAGTCCCGTAACAGAGGCTGAGACAGGCGCCCTTGTTTACGGGGCCATCTGGAATGTCTCTGAGTCCTTTCAGATTAAATGCACCTAGAGGCCCTTCCTGGGCTATTGACCTTTAGCAGGTTACTGAGAAAAAGACAAGGAACATAAATATGGGCAATGTCCTGGCTTGGCCCCTAGAAATGAGGTCTCCTCTAGCACCAACATGTTTCTGTAGCAGCTTAGTTAACAAACATGAGGCTACTAATTTTCTCTTYTTTCAGCTTAGGTGACAGACTCAGACTCCAGCTGTTGTAGCTGTCATTAAAAGGTGTCTATTCTCACGGTTGGTAAGTAAATATAAGCATTCTATTCTATATGTGACAAAGTCAGGGGATAATAAATCTCCAAAGAGATCCCTCTCAGTTGTTCTGTCATGCCCATGGACTCCTTTGTCATCTGCCACTTTTGGGCCATCTGCCTCAAAACTCATGTACTCACTGTCTTTATTACTGGTTGCCCAGTTGCCCTTTTTGGCTTGATCTTGCAGGCACATGTTCCTAACTCCACTGTCCAGCCTTGAGTATGTTGGAGCCTGCAAAATGGGTGGATGTCTGGCCAGGATAGCTCTCTCCTAGAGAGATAGAAAAAGACTCAACAATACCATCTGTTGGAGGGGGATAAAATTCTCATCATAGTATGCACTACTCCTACACTGCATCTCTCAGGGAACTCATCTGTTCAAACAGGTGTGCTGAGTGTAGGTGACTTCACTGAAAGGCTGGTGGCCTGCTGTCAAGTGATGAAGGGCAAGTTGACTGAAGGACAAGGGTTTTGGCAACCAGGAGGAGGCTGTGAGGCTGTGAGTCCTGTTGAACTGGACACCTCCGTATTCTTACAAAGGATAGGCCAGTATTTCTTGTCAGTGTTGCTAAATTCAAASGATTCAGTGTTTGATGATAGAATGAATCTCCTGGGATGTGGATGATGCTAGTGGCCTCCAGTAGGTCATGCCCAGAACTAAAAAGTCTGCAGGAGGATGTTGGGAAAGATATGGGCACCTGAGATATCATTTATGTTCAGAGTCCTTTGAAAAAGCTAAGCAATATAAAGGGGCAACTGGCCCTTGAGGGCCCACCAGACCTGCTCTGGGTGACACTGTCTGTCAGCTAATGGCCATGCAGGTCCCCACTCCCACCAGTAGCTSCATTAATGCCCCTGAGACAATTTGTGCAAGCGTTCACCAGAGCAAGGAACGGGTCTACAGCCTCAGAAATACAGGCTACTTAGAGATGCTGAGTAGAAGAAAATTTAACTGTGACTAAAACAAGTAGAAGGAGAAGTTAACGTTAACTGCCAAAACAAAGTACTCCAACTAGATAGTTCTCCAGTTTTTCCGTCCCTGGAGTAACAAAATAAGGCAGTGTTTTCCATTGACAGCTGCAAGAAAAACAAAAGGCTGGGGGAGAGCGTGCTCCAGGCCTTCCTTCCCTCCTTCCCAGAGGGAGGGCTGGAGTGGGGGGAGCTCACAGCGGGGGCAGTTCTGGGGTTTGGAGAGCAATTGCGTGCTCAGGGAGAGACGACAGGAAGCAAGGACTGGCCGTCTCCCTGCCCGGCACAAACACATACAGACTTAACCTACAGCTGAACTTTTGCCCTTGAGTGACCAGTGCCATTAGGACGCAGGTCAAAAGGTTGCAGGGTGACAGAAAATGGAACTTTATTGAATGAAAGAGAAAATGAAAAAATTCCTTTGTTTGCTTAACTCCGTGTGGTTTGTATAGCCACTGTGATCCCATAATGGAGTCCAGAGTGAAAAAGTAACTTGATTTATCACATGCAGAAGAAAAAGGGGGGGGAGGAGGGAGAGATTTCCCTAATGGAATAACTAAAAAAGTGAAAGAATAAAACACCCAAATCCCTAAAACATTACAATAAATGTGACTTTAATCAATAAAAGCCCTTTTATATAAATGAAGCTGAGAAGGAACTTTCATTCTTTAGAAAAAAATATTAAGAACACCCATGAGGCATGTGAAAAGAATATTCTTCTTGTTTGAGTAAGGAAGACTACACATGCATATGGGCATCGAGCTCAAAAATGTTTTGGTCTGAGACATGTTTAATTGCTAAAAGTCATTGCTTTATATACTTAATGCATTTGCATTTATATGCAAATGTAAAAACACAAATATTTAAAATCAGTTTGAAGATGAGAAACACTTCTGGAAGTGYAGAGAGAAAAAAGGTACAACTGTTAGGATGTCGGCTGAAATTGAAGATTCCAAATTAATTCAGCTAAATGTAACCTGAAATCTCAGCACATTTGGCATGTTTAATATGTTCTTTTTATTAGCAAAATATATCAGTAAAGATATAAATGGCTAAAATTAGATGTTTTTAAATACTGCTGTTATGCCTTTAATTTTTTGTAGAATGTCATATGCTGAATTAGATCCACAGAGTTATAAGGACTAATGTGCTATTTTTGAACTATCATAGGACTGAGATGGCTGAAAACAATGGAGCTAGAGCAGAAGAAATCTAACAAGGTCCGAACCTATGCCAGATGTTCTAATGAACAGATTTTGCTGCTTCTGCTCATATAAAAGTGCTCTGAGTGTGATGAGTAGTACCATATTCCAGGCATGCTCTCATGCACAGATGGTATTTGAAAGGTAGGAGATTGAAACACAATTCAGTATGAACGAGGCTTCAGAAGGTGGCTTCTAGTTTGGGCTCCTGCATCGCCAGTGTGCTTCCCCATCCTTTGCAGTGTCTTCCTCCTCTGTCCCTTTGCATTTACTAATCTGTCAGTCCATGATCCACATGTATAACTGCAATAGTTACACCTATGTGCTCGGTAGCCCCCACAGCCTCTCCTTATTGATTACTCTGAACAAATAAGCCATCTGGCCTCCAACTGAACTTGAGAGAGGGGTATCGTCCACAGATCGTGTCTCAGAGGGGGTTCGTTTCCAGATTATGTTTACGTCTTGACAATTCTTTGTGAATTGTATTGCATATGCAGGCCTATTTTCCTCATCCATATGGCTAAAATTCTTATCCAGATTCATTCATTCATTCTTTGTGTTGCGATCATGTATCTTAGTCATATGCTGTGTTTTTCTTCCTGACAAAGGCAGCCGTGCTATCCTCATACCTTAGCCTGCTGCTGCCAAGATTGATATCCTCATCTATTGCCTTGAGTTTGTCATGTTTCTGTTAGTCTCTTTATCTGCTCCTTCTCTACCACAATAAATGCACTGCTTCTCCCTATTCTTACTTAAATTACACTGTAATCAGTACTAAAAGGCTAACTGATACCTTCATTTGGACTGTAATATCAGTTTCCATTATCTCCGTTTCAATTTTCAGATATGTTTCCAATTTTTTTGTCTTCTCTCCACTYGAGTTCGAGAGGAAGTCCCCATAAATATGTGTGCAAGCCTGCTTCCTTGCCTGACCTCAAAAAGTCTAGTCTACTAGCCAGTGTTATTATATAGTTTCCTTCAACTCTCCCATCAGGCTGTCTGATTCCATCTAGTGTAAGCACTTGGGCCCCTGAAACCTTCCTTTTTGTTCTCATTAGTACAATGCCTAAAGCAATGGGGTCCTCATTCCTGACTAAGGTTTCCAGTTTGCTTGGGTAATACAAATAGTAATTATTAGCAATAACCTTCTTGGTCACACAAAGCTAAATTAAAAATAACTTCATTAACTCTGAGAAGAAATAACTCGTGTTTATATGGCTATAATGGAGAACAGAATCTTCTCCTTATTTCAAGTTTTCTGTTCACTTGCAAAGACTCAGTAATTACTATATATTCTCCCTTTGCCCCATCAAGATTGTAGGAAATGTAGCTTTAAGAAAAATATAAAAAACAATGCATAATGAAGTATATTTTGCATGTGATATTATTAATGAACTTTAAGTCTGTGAATTAAATGTCTATGAAATCACTTAAAATGCTATTTAAAAATAAACTTGTTTCTACGTGAAATMTTGAAGTCACTTTAAGTTTCTTTTCTCATTCTCTTTCTTTTCTCCAACATAACTCAGCACATCATAGATTACTGCCTTGCAACACATCTCATAAAAACAATGAAAGCTGCTTTTAAAATCATGGAAAGAATCTGAAAGAAGGATTTTATATTTTGTGAAACAAACTTGCTTCTKGTCTAAGATCATTTATGCCAAGTTTCAGTGAATTTTTACAGCCAAGTTATACACATCCTCTGACAATTTTTTAATGCTACCAGAAAATTTGGCTATGTGATGTTGTTATCAAAATGCTAAAAGAAAAGCTCAACAGCTCATTATGTTGGGGAACTAGTGGCATTAGACAGTTATTATGACTTTTTTTGTTGTTTCTCTTCAGCAGGTATTAACATGCATTTGGAAAAAGGAAAGAAAGGATGGTAATAAAGGCTAGAATATTTCTGTGGGTGGATGAATGATTAGGCTTCAACACACTGCCAGAGACAGTAAGTAATTCGTGGAAGGCATTGTTCAAAGTAGAGATATTTTGGGAGTAGAAGGATTGTGCGTTGTACAATGTACGCCAACCTTTTCGGAGGCTGTCAGAGTGATGGGGGAAATTAAAAGAAAAAAAAGAACACACATTTTTTCATCATCTTCACCTTCTCACCAAGAATGTGGTGCCTGGAAAATATGAAACTAGCAATTAAACTTGCATTTCTCAACAATAATGTCTGCTGAAAAGCCAATACAGTCTCATTCCTATAGATAAAACCAGTATATTCCATAGAGTGACAGCGAGCTGCTGCAGGAGACAGAGGAAATGTGTCTGTCTCACATAAAAAAATAAGTTGAAGACTTAGAGTAAAATTCTTCTGTAACCAACTAACACCTGCTTTACAAGTGGACAAAGCATCTGTGGTTGCATCTTTTAATCTTCTAATTRATAAATAAGGAGTACAGAGGGAAACAAGATGATTCATTTAGACCAAATGCATGGCACTGGATATAAGACTTRTAGAAATTATAAGATTTATTGCTCTGGCACTTCACACTGACTGCAAAGAAATAACCTCTGATCACAACTGGTAGCATCACAACTGCAATCTTCATATTGAACGAGGCAGAATCCATTTGTACAAGYGCAGCAAGACAATCCTATTCAATACATGAAAAGCCCACCATGCCAAGATATGGATTATTTGAAAAAGCCAAACATTGACTTAAAAACAGAATAAAAATAGGTTAATTACTTTTCATATACGTACAAGTGCCATGTGCAATCAATCCATAGCTTCTCTGTAAAAAACTGCCAGCTTGTTCTGATGGTACTATGGAGGGGCTCTCTGCTGGGAAATAACGAAGATCCTCCCTCATTTTACACAGACCACAGAACAGCTGCCGGATATGAATGCCTTTCAGTCACCATTGATCAGGGATCGATTCAAATTAGTGACCTAGAAATAAAAGGCTGCATATTGAAAAACAAATTTCCTATTCCATTCTGTCTTCAGTAATGAGAAATGTAATTGTCTGCCACATCTAACTTTCATCTGTCACAAAAGAAATAGATCACCTCCAAGCATGACAATATTAAAAATCTGTAAAAAATTAAAGACTTTTCCCTGCTAAGGGTTAGTTTTCTGACTATCATGTAGAAAAAAMCAAACTTTTGATGTTTCCTCATTGGAGTTGGTAATTAGAGGTTTATAATACTAAGTAAATGTAGGAAATGAATATTTTATTTACTACYTTTTCTCATAAAAACTTGTTTTTAAAATGATCTCTCAATCCTGAACTTCTTATATTATGTTAAAATATTCAAGGAAGGTGAACTTTTGATTTCAAGGCTAGAGCTCTGAACATTTAGATTCTAGTCCTTGTTTTTCCTATGGACTATCTTCATGCCCTTGGCAAGCTGCTTATATTTTCCCTGTCTCAGTTCCCCATTTACAARTACAAACTAATGTTTCCCTATCCTGGGACTCTTTTGAAACTAAAGTCACAAATAACTGAAAGACCATCAGTTGTATGTATACAAATGACCAAGCTTTGACAATCTWTTTGGACTCTTTATTAGCTAATATTTCCTTTGAAGGCTGGGCTTGGAATTTAAGGCTGATATGCCAGATTTATGGATATCACTTTCATCCTTATGGTCCTTAGAGACAAAAACAAACAACATTCCCCTTTCCCTAGCTACAGAAGAAAATGAGTCAATCAAAAATTATCACAATGACAGGTTTTTCCTTTCATTACAATTACAAAACACTCAGCATTACTGTGAATTGTAGAGATTTTTCTGACAGAATTAATTATTCTGAATGATTAGTTTGTTATGTTCCTTGCAGGCACCAAGTTTGGAAGAGGAAGTGCTTTGTCTTTCGATTAAAAATATCCAAACAACTCTGTGGAGTCATGATCTGAGAAACCAAAACAAGTCCTTAACCGTAGATAAATGAAGATTGGCTGATCTCAGTTTGTAGAAAGCCAGAGGAAGCCCTCTGCTCTGACCTCATGCCCTCTGGCATCACAGCTGGTGCACGAGCACAAAGACCACTTGGATGTAGATGCCGCTGTGGGCACTTTACACAGGCTAGATTGTAAATTTGTCCATTTATGAGTGTCCTGCGGGGGTTCCCACCAACTCGGAAGACAAAGCAAAGGCTGAAGCGAACAAAGCATATCCATAAAAGTTCCTCTGATTGCCACTATTAATAAAATGGAGGCCATAAACAAATTTACTGTGTACTGTTTCTTAAGTGGGAGAGCAGGAGAGTGGGGGATGCCTTCCTTGACTGAAGAAGCTGTATATGTTAGACAGTGCGATTGGAAAGGTATACATACTGTATGAAAATGAATTTGGCTGCTATAAGRGTTTTGCCTTATACGTCTTAATACTAGGCTATAGACATTACTGTCATCCTACTTGAAATCTTAAACTGTCTTGGCAGTCTTGCAAGTTTTCATTAGTAGTGTATATAACAGATACACTAGGGTTGATGGTGTTTTTTTGGTTCCTCTGTGTGTGTGTGTGTGTGTGTGTGTGTGTGTGTGTATTTGTTTTTCAATAAATTCAGAAATGGAAAAAAATACTTTTGAAATTGCCCTGGCACATGTCATCAAGCTCCAACGTGCTTATAGGTCCAGTTCCAGCTGGCATGTTTTTCATTTTCGTTCACCCTTCCTAGCAACACGGACAACATGCTTACTCTTGATGCCATCACCTGTCTGAAGGAATAATAATGCAGAACATTAGATATGGTCCATAAATTATGACATTTTTATGCAACTCATTTTTGATTTTTAAACTTTTTTTTTAATAACTGCCATAGAAAGCTACATATTSTTCAAAACTTTCAGCCTTCCAGTGGTGCCTTCCAGCCCTATCTCTAAACAGACCAGTTCTCACAACAATTTCAGTCCTGTGCCACGGAAATTCACATGTTTTCTAGGTTCCCCTACTCCAGTATAAGGAGTTCTGAAGAGCAGTGTATATGCAGAGGCTGGTAAAGCAAGGACTGAACAGACCAAATAAGAAGCTTGGGTGGAGGTGATAATACAGCAAACTCTTCAACTGTATTGACAGAAATGCTATTAGCATGACTGTGTACCTATTCTGCTGTAGTCCACCTTGCACTGTTATTGAGCCATAAAAATAGAACAATACGTTACTGTTTCCCAAGACTACTATGAGGTTAAATACTTTGATGGCTGACTGGGCAGTGAAGACTCAAGAAAATACAAACAAATAAACAAAGAGGTGCCTGAGAACTAGAAGAAAGCCAGTGTCACTCCAGTCTTCAAAAAGGGCAAGAAGGAGGACCCAGGCAACTATAGGCCGGTCAGCCTCACCTCCAACCCTGGAAAGGTGATGAAGCAGCTCATTCTGGATGTCATCTGCAGACGTATGGAGGAAAAGAAGGTGATCAGGAGTAGTCAGCATGGATTCACCAAGCAGAAATCCTGCTCAACCAATCTGATAGCCTTCTGTGATGGAATGACTGGCTGGRYAGAYGAGGGGAGAGCMGTGGACATTGTGTACCTTGACTTGAGCAAGGCTTTTGACACTGTCTCCCATAACATCCTCCTAGATAAGCTCAGGAAGTGTGGGTTAGGCGAGTGGACAGTGAGGTGGATTGAGAACTGAATGAAGGGCAGAGCTCACAGGGTCGTCATCAGTGGCGTGGAGTCTAGCTGGAGGCCTGTGGCTAGTGGCATCGCCCAGGGCTCCGTACTGGGTCCCATCCTGTTCAACTTCTTCATCAATGACTTGGATGAAGGGACAGAGTGCCTCCTCAGCAAGTCTGCTGATGATACCAAGCTGGGAGGAGTGGCTGATACACCTGAGGGCAGTGCTACCATTCAGAGAGACCTGGACAGGYTGGAGAGTTGGGYRGAGAGGAACCTCCTGAGGTTCAACAAAGGCAAGTGCAGAGTCCTGCACCTAGGGAGAAATAACCCTAGGCACCAGTACAAGCTGGGGGCTGACCTTGTGGAGAGCAGCTSTGCAGAGAAGGACCTGGGAGTGCTGGTGGATGACAAGTTGACCATGAGCCAGCAATGTGCCCTTGTGGCCAAGAAGGCCAATYGTCTCCTGGGGTGCATGAGGAAGACTGTTGCCAGCAGGTGGAGGGAGGTGATCCTGCCCCTCTCCTCAGCCCTGGGGAGGCCTCATCTTGAGTACTGCGTCCATTTCTGGGCTCCTTAGGACAAGAGAGACATGGAGCTACTGGAGAGAGAGTGTCCAGCGTAGGGCTACAAAGATGATCTGAGGGTTGGAGCATCTGCCCTGTGAGGAACGGCTGCGAGAGCTGGGCCTGTTTGTCCTGGAGAAGAGAAGACTGAGGGGGGATCTGATCAATGTGTACAAGTACCCGAAGGGAGGGTGTCAAGGGGACGGAGACAAACTCTTTTCAGTGGTCCCGTGTGACAGGACAAGAGGCAATGGGCAGAAACTGAACCACAGGAAGTTCCGCCTGAGCATGAGGGGGAATTTCTTCCCTGTGAGAGTGACGGAGCACTGGCCCAGGTTGCCCAGAGAGGCTGTGGAGTCTCCTTCTCTGGAGATCTTCAAGGCCTGCCTGGATGCAACCCTGTCTACCATGCTGTAGGAGACCCTGCTGAGCAGGGAGGTTGGACTAGATGATCTCCAGAGGTCCCTTCCAACCTTACTGATTCTATGATTCTATGAAACACACAAAAACTTTTAAGGCCCAGTAGATATTCCCAGAAGAATCTACAAGACAAGCAGGTGGTAAAGAAAATATGTCCCTGTAGTGGATTCTGCACTGAGGGGCAGGAGGCTGGGATCCATCCCGAAGGACATGACCCATTAAGGTGCATAGGAAACACCAAAATCACAGGCTGTCTGAACAGGAAGATAAAACTTGTGCTGTGGTTTTCTGTTTTTCCCTTGAATTGTTTTACAGAAAAATGTTTTTTTCAGGAGTTAAGAGGTACTCTATATCAAAGAAAACTGAATCTCTAACATGGCACTTAATCTGCTTCCTGAGGGACCAAGTATCAAATGTATCCGGGATGCTCATGTGCATTTTTTTTTAACTTAACTTTAATTAGTGCAAGGTAAGTTCTGTGTAGAAACTGGACACTTAGCTTGCTTGGAATTTATAGTCTGGCAATCACTAAGAAAAATCAGTTCCTGTGTTTCGCATCTCAAGCCTAATATCACGTGGTCACACGCTATCATGCAATAATGCTGACAGCAGCGCAGGAAACAGTTTGGAAAAACGCCCTAATTCTATTTCATTCGGTGTTCATTTGTTCTGAAACATCCAGCGACAAAATTATGGTGTGGTTTAATAGCAGTATGTGTCTAAACTCATACTCATGTTTTTTCTGCAAATCCAGGTTAGAAGATCTCATTTTTCTCCTCCCCCACACACACTCTCTGCCAACTGCACAAACAATGACCTGTATTCATCTACACTGTAACTCTGTTGACATCATCAAGCTACAACAGAGATAAATTTGGTCCAGTGAGTCAAAGTGCTGTGGAATGGTTTGATTTTGTTCTTTTACCCAGGGAAAATGCATCTGGAAACTTATCGTACTTTCATGCTGACACACAGACATGTCTTCATCATTATCAAGTGATTGCTATTCTTCCAGATTCATGAAGTTTTTAAAATAGAGGCTTAAATTACWAATGTAGCACATGATATTTTATTTTCTAATACAACACAAATCCATGAGTTTGTTGTTATTTTGCTTATAAATAGCTTTTCTAGAATTATCCTAGTACAAACTGTTTTTCAGAATGTTAGAGGTTTCCTTCCTTCCTTCCTGTTTCTTTTTAAGAACATTTGACTTCAGGAGATTCACAGTCCAAAGACGAAATTTTCAAAAGTGCCTGAGTGTTTCTGGAGATAAAGTTGCTTTTTCAAAAGGGATTTAAGTAATGACATTAATAAGATTTAGGAGCATACACTTGGAGTCAGGAAGAACTTAGAAGTGGTGTTGTTCAGTACAGTAATGCCTTTTAGTTAGTTAAATGAGAGCAGTGCACACAATCCTGAGTTAGGAATCTAAGTTGTGCAGTCCGTGAATAGGGAGATGTAGTGCCAAATAATAGGATTTGCAGCATCTAGACCACTGAGCAAAGGCACAGCTAAAAATCTCGAAAGCAAAGGCTGCGAAAATGGTATATCTAAGATTCTATCTCTTGCCCAGGTTTAAGAACTAACTACCTTCCTGAGATAGGTGCCTCTGAAATGAAGATGTAGAGCCAAAAATTGCATTTGGATACACATGACTGGGTGGTTGTTTTCCTTTAAAATGCAGCTTTATAAGAGCAAAGTGTCCTTTACTTGAGGGAATGTGAACTCCCTTTTCTATGCAGAGCAGCAAAACTAAAGAAAAAGAGATTTCCTTAGATTTTTTTTTAAGATTCAGATTTATAAAATAAAATATAATCAAAGGCACTGTTCACAGAATTAGAGGCTTATAAGTATTGGAACTAACATAAGCAATAAAGTATGTTGTTCATAAAATCAGTCATCATGTTGTTCACAATGAAATCTGAATGACAGAGCACTGTGTTTTTTTTTCTTTCTTTTTTTTTTTTTTACAGAGATCTGCAAAATGTAAAATGCTGCTTTAAAACTGGCTATAAGACCAACATTTCTCAGATTTATCTGTAAACTACTTGCTGCAAGTGGGACTTATGAAATGACCATGTCTGACTTTTTTGACTTTTCTTTGGCTTTGTCATACTCAAACTTAACTTACCCTCCTGCAGGATTGATGTAATCACTTGCAAAAGACTTAATTAGTTAATTAACATTTATACAGTCCTCAGACTTGACTGCAAGGTACTGTGCTGATTTTACTAAAAGAAATTTCTGTGAAAATTTATACAAAGAATAACTACAGGAGTCTGAATTTTACTTGAATTTAATGTATTTAAACTGCACTGTGTTCATTCATAGAATCACAGAATCAGTAAGGTTGGAAGGGACCTCTGGAGATCATCTAGTCCAACCCCCCTGCTCGGCAGGGTCACCTAGAGCATGGTAGACAGGGTTGCATCCAGGCAGGCCTTGAAGATCTCCAGAGAAGGAGACTCCACAGCCTCTCTGGGCAACCTGTGCCAGTGCTCTGTCACTCTCACAGGGAAGAAATTCCCCCTCACGGTCAGGAGGAGCTTCCTGTGGTTCAGTTTCTGCCCATTGCCTCCTGTCCTGTCACATGGGACAACTGAAAAGAGTTTGTCCCTGTCCCCCTTGACACCCTCCCTTCAGGTACTTATTGATMAGATCCCCCCTCAGTCTTCTCTTCCCCAGGCTGAAGAGGCCCAGCTCTCGCAGCTGTTTGTCAGAGGGCATTAGGAGAAGAAATTAAAATGGAATTGATGACACCCAGAAAAGATTGTCAGGTATGGGAGCAGGAAGATTTTGCAGTAAGTAAGGTTTAATCCCAGGCCTTTGGAAGAGAATCAGATTTTCTTCCGTGTCCTATGAAGTTCGTCTTCATCTTGTTGCCTGGTTCAGATGTGTCACAGATAACTCCATGCAGAGGACAGTCCTGTACAATGAGAAATTAGCCCTTGGTGCCAGCTCTTGAAAAATTGTCTCCTTATAGCTCCTGGAAAAGTAGAGAGAGGTGAAAATGATAAGTTGGTTCAAGGTGAGGCCTGCTTTGAGACCACTTTCTCCCAACTCAGATAAATTTTTGCAATGATTTACTTTCATAGGATTCACAAAGGCAGAGAATCCTATGCTAAAATGCATATGCAGTTGACTGTGAGGATCATCTGTGGCAGGGCTGCCCACATGTTGGCTTACCAGTCTCAGGAGTAAATGAAGTATGACCAGAGTCCATAACCTCCTGTTAAACTGAATCAGCATGGCACAATATATAATAAGTCTTTATATGATAAATGAAAAAAATGGAATGGAGAAGGATGGCTGTCTGGTATGTTGTTCTTCCTCTTGCCTTCTTCATGTTTCCTATATAATGGGGAAACAACACCAGCTCTTTTCAGAGCTAGACATACCTAAGTGATTAATCTTTTTAAGAGACTGTGGGGTATGGAAAATAGTTGTATAAAGTAATCATGGAGATGAGTAAATCATATCAACCCAGTGGATACTGTAAGTTTTGAGTATAAGTGTTTAGAATAATCTATGCAGGGTAATTTACGGTCAGAAAAAAAATGAGTATGAGATGATGGACAATGTCAAGGTCCTCACAGTGAGAAGGCAAACATTTTATTCATAACACCCTTACTTTAGTTCACCTCAGCCATGTGAAGAAATTACCCGGAATTTTGGACTGCTCCTATTCACTAGAAAGTCAAGTGCCTTGTATCCCATGTGATGGGTGCAGAACTGTTGATCCTAAAGAGGATTTCTGAGAGATACTTGAGAATTTGAACACTGTTACTTAAAGGGGTCCCCATAAATCTTAACTGATTCAGAAATAAAGGAATACTAACTGCATGCCTAAAACACAGGACTAGCAATTTGCATTGTCCTCTAGGACCAGAGTCTTTTGAAATATTACATCAAAAAGTAACAGAAAAAGAAACAAAACCCTAGGAAGGTAGGGAAACTAGATCCCATTTGCCCACAGCCACTGGAGAAGGAATCAGAACCAGTAAGGTTGGAAGGGACCTCTGGAGATCATCTAGTCCAATCTCCCTGTTCAGCAGAGTCACCTAGAGCATGGTAGACAGGGTTGCATCCAGGCGGGCCTTGAAGATTTCCAGAGAAGGAGACTCCACAGCCTCTCTGGGCAACCTGGGCCAGTGCTCTGTCACTCTCACAGGGAAGAAATTCCCCCTCATGTTCAGGCAGAACTTCCTGTGCTTCAATTTCTGCCCAGTGCCTCTTGTCCTGTCACACGGGACAGCTGAAAAGAGTTTGTCCCTGTCCCCTTGACACCCTCCCTTCAGGTACTTGTATACATTGATCAGATCCCCCCTCAGTCTTCTCTTCTCCAGGACAAACAGGCCCAGCTCTCGCAGCCGTTCCTCACAGGGCAGATGCTCCAACCCTCAGATCATCTTTGTAGCCCTACGCTGGACACTCTCTCTCCAGTAGCTCCATGTCTCTCTTGTCCTAAGGAGCCCAGAAATGGACGCAGTACTCAAGATGAGGCCTCCCCAGGGCTGAGGAGAGGGGCAGGATCACCTCCCTCCACCTGCTGGCAACAGTCTTCCTCATGCACCCCAGGAGACRATTGGCCTTCTTGGCCACAAGGGCACATTGCTGGCTCATGGTCAACTTGTCATCCACCAGCACTCCCAGGTCCTTCTCTGCACAGCTGCTCTCCACAAGGTCAGCCCCCAGCTTGTACTGGTGCCTAGGGTTATTTCTCCCTAGGTGCAGGACTCTGCACTTGCCTTTGTTGAACCTCAGGAGGTTCCTCTCTGCCCAACTCTCCAGCCTGTCCAGGTCTCTCTGAATGGTAGCACTGCCCTCAGGTGTATCAGCCACTCCTCCCAGCTTGGTATCATCAGCAGACTTGCTGAGGAGGCACTCTGTCCCCTCATCCAAGTCATTGATGAAGAAGTTGAACAGGATGGGACCCAGTACGGAGCCCTGGGCGATGCCACTAGCCACAGGCCTCCAGCTRGACTCCACGCCACTGATGACGACCCTGTGAGCTCTGCCCTTCATTCAGTTCTCAATCCACCTCACTGTCCACTCGCCTAACCCACACTTCCTGAGCTTATCTAGGAGGATGTTATGGGAGACAATGTCAAAGGAATTGAGACACAATCCATTGAGCTCAGGCAAGCAGGAAATAGTAGGCCAGGACCTGCCTGGCTGTAATCCACCACCATATCCATACTTAGCCAGACTGGCCTGTATGAGAGAAATGTTCAGAGTGAGACTGATGCAAAAAACAGTAGTACTTGTAGTGCTGACAAGTCACACTCAGACTGTCACAGGCCAGCTCCATAATTCTCTGAACCAGAAGGAACATTTTTTTCACAGAATCACAGAACCAAAGAATTGCTGAGGTGGGAAGGACCTGTGCAGATCATTTAGGCCACCCTCCTGCTCAAAGCAAAGTCATTTAGGGTAGGTTGGTGAGGGCCATGTCCAGTTTGTTTTTAATATCTCCAAGGTTGGAGACTCCCCAGTCTCTCTGGACAACCTGTTTCAATGTTCACACACTTTCACACTAAAATAGTTTTTCTTATGCAGAAATAGAATTTCCTGTATTTCAGTTTGCACTCATTGTCCTCTGTTCTATCACTGTATTCTGTGGAGAAAAGTCTGTCTTCATCTTCTTTATTGTCCTTCATAGGTATTTACACACATTCATAAAATCTCTCCCTGATCCTTCTCTTCTCCAGGATGAACAGGCTCAGCTCTCTCAGGCTCTCCTTGCATAAACAATTGCTCCAACCCCTTAATCATCCTTATGACCATTTGTTGGATTCAGTCCAATATATCCTTTTCTCTCTTGCACTGGAGAGCCCAGAACYGGTCCCAGCACTCCAGATGTGATAAAACCAGTACTGAGTAGAGAGGAAGGGTCAGTTCTCTGACCTGCTGGCAATACTGCCTAATGCAGCCCAGAGTGCTGTTGACCTTCTTTGCTGCAGGGGCATGTTTCTGGCTTTAGCAATGTATTCAACTTGTAGTCCACTAGAACCCCCAGGTCCTTYTCTGCAGAGCTGCTGRTTGTCCCTCGGTTTGTACAGGTGCATGGGGTTATTTCTCCCTCGTTTCCTTTTGGAAAGGATTGGCGTTTCCTTTTGTTAAACTTCAAGAGGTTCCTCTCTGCCCATATCTCCAGCCTGTTGAGGTCCCTCTGAATGGCAGCCCAACTATCTATTCAAGAAGAAAATCTGTGGTGATTTTAAGGAATTGTGATTTGCTACCCCAAATCTGTGCTAACTGCTTCTACAAAACAGATATCTCTCCCATTCACACCATACTAACTATAAGAAACCTGGATTTGCTGGTTGAAGTCTTAGTAAGATTTTCAGATACATAAAAAAGCCCTCTTAACTCTGTGGAAAAGTCTGCAGTCTTTCAGGTGCACTACATAGCTGGAAGGAAATGAAGGTGTTTTCACTTCCAGTTCTTTGCATGCCATCTCAAAGGAATGCTGACTGATGTAATATGCAAACTCTATTGCTACAGTGTGAATGAATGCTTGTAAGCTCAATCTGCCCATCAATACCTGCGAGAAATATCAGACTTGGAAGGAAAGCAAAGAAAGGAAAAAAAAATTACCCACWTGATGACAGATCAGACTTTCATTTCCCATCTGCTGATGAGAAACAAGATGAAGGTGATAGCTTCCTGAGAGACTGTTGCATATTGATCTCCTTTCTGAGGAAAGGAAAATGTGATGCAGGATACCTTTCTACATTCTCCTCAAATTTCTTACATGCTAGGAGTGGTGAACAAGGTTTTCACACGACTTGGATTATAGCCCTTGARCCCTGTGGTTCGCTACCGTAAAGAGCTCTGTGTATATGTTGAGTTGTGTGACCCACGAATTTACCACTATAACAAATCTCAGGAGCAGGAAGATTTTAATCTCTTCTGTTGAGACCTAAGTTTGATTTGTCCCGATTGATCAGATCAACAGCACTCAGTCATTTAAACCAGGTCCATTCTGGCAAACCAAAGTTTCCTGTTAGTCTTGCTCTCTATGCTTGCGAACAATCACTGGAGAGAGCCTCTCTCTGCTCGTTTCACTTTCTCATCTCAGGTGACCTCGGTGTCCCACTAGGCATGGRTCTAGACCACATAATTCAGAATCTCAGGTATCCATAGTGCAGTTTCTTTTCCGCTTGAGACAGTATGTCTGTGTTACACTGGACTTTGCTGGAAGCCACATTTTGTAGGTAGTAGCCTAGCTCTGAAAGCCTCCTCCATCATGTTATCCCACAAATCTGTTGGGCTTACTCATCAAACTGCCCTGGAACATGCACCTCAGCTGCAAGGCTTGGACATGCAACATGACTGCTACCTCATCAAGGCAAAAGGTTTAAAGAAACGGTAAATGAATTATACAAATGAATTACATTTTTCTCAGCCTGTTATGTTATGTAAAAAAGGTGTCATCTTATATATCCTGGGMTCAAACTCTGCTCACAATATTTCTTTGTTAATGCTACGTTATTTTGAATTAGAAATTGAACATTTGTTTTAAAAAAAATCTGATAATGTTCTTAAACCTAAAACAGGCCAAAAAAAGTTAGAATAAAATTGTTAATTAGCATCAAATTTACTGACATAAACAATCCCATTGATTTCAATAGAATTACATGAATTAGTGAAATGAGCAAATTTTCCCTGAGGTAAATCTTTAAATTAAAAGTTGATGGRAATCTTGATAGAGGGAACTGTTGATTGAATTTGAAATAAGTACCTCTGATTTTAGACTCATTTTTTGCTTTAAGTTTAGRTGTGCTTCCCTCTTTATATTTTACCCAGTGGAAAAGAAAGGAGTGTCTTGTTAGAAAAATGAAATGTCAGTATATTTCTATTTCTCCTCTTTACTCTCCATATGAAATAATTGATTGTTTTAATGTGTTTTTTTTTTTTAAAAAAAGTAGGAAGCTAAGTCAAAATGTTTGTCATGTTCTTTTGGATTAGGTAAAGTTAGATTCTTATCTACTCCAYATTATTTATTGTTTGACGCATTTGATTTGTAGCATCTAAAAGCCTGGATCAAGGTGGCAATCCTGCCGTGCTATACATGTTGAATCCTGCTTTCCGTACAGAGGAGAAGAGAATTCATGGCCCATACCAACGCCTATTATATGTGTAAATGTAAAGCATTGCATTCCACAAGTGTATGCGTATTCCTATGCATGTGGGTGTGGGTATGTGTGGACACACTTGCTCATGCACATGTGCTCTTTGCCCTTGCTTTGAGAGTCTGATGTGCCGTGAGAGAATTTTAATCCCATTTATTGACCTTCCTTAGAAGGAAAGGGAAAGGGGGGCAGAGGGAAGCATACACACCTGCAGTTTATTTCCTTTAAAGAGATGCCTTTAGGATAGCAGAGATGAGATAGAATAAGAAAACTGCCCAATGCCAAGAGAGGTTTGTTCACAAAACATGCAATACATGACCTCAGAAGCTGACAGTGAAGTGCTGTCACTGAAATGAAGAACAGTATTACGAGGGGTCACGGAGCAGCGAGTACAATTGATTAGAGGTATAAGTCTTAAGATGGCAGCAGGGAAAATGTTCAGTGACCAAACCAATGTGCTAAATGACCTTTTCTCCAGATGCATATAACATTATTCTTTTAAAGCTGAATTTGCATTCAGGTGCTTTAGCTTAGCTGATTTTGAAGTCACTGGAAGCTGAGGGATTGTCTACAGGAAGATACTTTAGAACAAAGAGTTCATGAGAGCATTTATTTGGCATGAAAAATAACACTCTAATATTTGAAATTGAACTACATGCAAGGGAATCCAGAAATAAGRTGCAAGAGGCGTAATTTAGCTAATGTGTCTTGGTGATAGGTAACTGATTACTATTTTAAGYGCATTCCTAGGCTGCTTTTCAGAGGATGTTTCAGCTGGGCCTTTAGTGACTATCATCCTCAGYCTCTAAAAACCATTTAAACAATGCGGTTGGATACTATTTAAATACATGGGTTATGACAAGGACATTTTTCCCCCCATATCCAGCATTTTTCTTATGAACTTCAGTGGGAGTTTTGGGATGTAAAAATTAAGACTAGACTATTTTAACCGTGTTAGAACTAGTGAGAATATGGCCCCTTTCTTCTGTGTTTTCCTTACTCAGTAGGAAAAAAAAAMCAGGTTGTTGTATGCTCCAGTTTAACCTGTCAGTGCATTCTTGCTRCATATTTCTATGTACTCTCATTCAATTCAGGCAGAAAGATACCTCTAGGTAATAAAATCTCTTTCAATAACAAAAATTCTTTCTTCTTCAAATATTTGTTTGTACTCTGATTCTTACTGCTGTGAAGAAATTCGCTCCTCTTCATGATCTAAAGCAGATTTGAATGCAACATTCCTAAGACGAAAGCTTCGTTAACAGCAGTGTTTAGTTCTTGGCAGAAGTCTCTGTTGTCATATCCTCTGTCAAGATAAATGTTTTTTGCTACCAGACCAATTTATGCTCCTCACAACTGAGTAGTGAAAATACCTGGTTCCAGATAAACCAAAGTGTTCTGCAGATGTGATTACACTGTTCTAAATGGCAGGAGAGTTTCACTTGTCATGTTAGTATCTCATATTTGCCGTATAGAAGTTTCAGCCATGAAGACAACCTACAGTTTTCAGCATCAAACGTTTCTTGACAGGCTGTATGTAAACGACTTAATTTTCTCATGATTTCTATTAGAATTCACTCTGCTCAAAGCTATTAATGTGAATGATTTTTTTCCTAAAAAGTAATATTTTTGTATAAACCTTATAATACAGTGTTACATTATTGTTTTTGACATATTTCATGGTTTTAAGATCTTGTTGTAAGACAGCTTTCCATTTCTTTTAGATCTGACAGCTGAACACATTCCTTGTTCTGACAAAGTATTAATGCTCACGTCTCTTCCAAGAAAGATACTAATATGATGGAAAACGTCAAAAAAGATATCAGTCCCCACACTAGGAAGTATAAAGGGTGTGCTACCCAAATCTGCTCTGCTCACATGTAAAAAGAATACTTATGCAAATACTTTGAGCTTCCACATATGCTTCTTTCTCATTATGTGAATTCTTACACTAGAATAACTGCTAAGATCATCTTTAAATAGGACTTGTCGAAAATTTGGTAGTCTTGATGACTACAAATCTCCTTTATTTTGCAAACACATGCAAAAGAGGTTTTCTGTTGTTCTCACATTCTGCTTTGTTCAGTATTTTGTTATCCAATGGCTTGCATTTGAGAAACAGAGTAAGTGGCTGATAAGAGTAAGAAACTACTGTCTTAAGCAACTATCCACAATCACTGCTCTCATACACAGTACATTTCCCATTTTTGCTACAAAATATGGCATTGAAACGCTCAGTTGCTRTAGCCAGGAGAGAAAAATGTGTTCAGTTTTTTTTTAAGGGCTAACACACTTCAACAATCAAAGGCAGAAACCAGCTAAAAAGTCACACAGAACTATATTTAAACTCATTGGTTTAGGAGTACAGGGGGAAGTGTGGGAGAAATCCCCTTAACTAAACGCATTAGAAAAATAGAATGAATGTAAAATTCAACAGTTTAATTGGATCCCAAGGAATTATCTTGGAACCTGCAAACTGACTTGCAAGCCATGCTAACCAACTTACCTTCATCAAACGCTTAAAGGCTTTCCTCACATTGTCAAAAGCATTTTAAGCAAACACAGCACTCAGCTACACACCATGACAAATTTTGCCTGTAGGCTGTTAAAATGGCTTTAAACTAGTGAGGCATGCTCTTAAAAAATATATATACTTTGTACATATTTCATCCCAAGCTGTCTCCCTCCTCCTCAGCTGCTTTCTTTTTCTTTTTTTTTTTCTTTCTTGCTTTCTTCCCCCCCCACCTTTTTTTTCCTATTTTAGTCCTTATGTCTTCAAAGTCTAGCAGGGTTATTAATTAATGAACTTGTGTATTTTGCATCTTCAGCTACTGAAGAACAAGGAACTGTCAATCAGATGGGACCCGCCTGAATTAGGTGAATGCTGACATTTGGCAAGTGTCATCACAGTTGCTTGCCCATGCCCTTGTAATGCTCTAAGCCAGTGACCCTTTCGTCTTTGTCACACATTTCAGGTAGCACTCAGAGCTCATTGTGTGCAACTGAGGTCAACCGCCAACCAACCAAGTGCTCTGTCCTGTTCGCACAAAGCTTTCCCTGAAGGCAAGAGAAAAGAATAATAAAAGGGGGAAATGGCCTGCTGAGCAAAGGCTCTGAGTCTTTTATAACAGGAGGTCGTTTTTGATTATAGGAAGGAACCTTCTGTGGCCATGGAAACCAAAATGCCACACAAAAGCCAGAGGGTGCTTGGGAGGTAAACAAGATAGATGAAAGGTGATGGTGCTTTTAATCTCCACAATCGATGTACTTAGGTGGGTGACTTTAATTTAATCCATGTCTGATTAACCCTCTCCCTTTGTTTACACCATTATAGGAGTTTTTCTCCTGCAAAATTTTTAAACAAATGTAAAAAAAAAAAAAAAAATCCAGGGGAGGGCTGGCCACTGCACTGTTTTCATCCTATTCACCCCCCGATGTAATCATGGATGTTCTCATTATTCACATAAATGCCTAATCCTTCTTACTCCTGCTAAGCTTATCCTCAATGCTATATTTTTGAATGAGAGAGTGAAAGTTCTTATACAAATACAAATTCTTGTGACTTTCTCTTTTGGACACCTAGCAGGATGAAATAGCTGGAAACAATGGCACTTGGGAAGGAAACCTTTTCCATCAAGAAGTCTTGGAGCAGTTTGGTGAGAACAGGTTTTGATTTGGTTGAGTTATGAGCCCTTGAAAACTGCACATCGTACATGCGTAGACATTTTTAAATAACAGCAGTGGTTTTTAATGACAGCTGAATGTTCGGAAGGAAGTTGTGCCGTGCATGCGTGCGCGGCTAATTTACCTACTTACCGAAAAATATACTCAAGGGTAGTGCTCCGAATGAACCCTGCCACATTCAGTTTGGATTGACTTGCCCAACTGAAAAATCTCTCCAGATGCTGCCTACACTTTTCCACAATAATGAACTTTTTATGTATAATATTTTCAAAAGCACCTTCCTGTTTCAGATCCCATTCAGAAAAGAAAGAGGGGAGAAAAAGAAAAAAGAAGGTCCAGAGGGATCTTTGTTCCTAAATCCCTTAGGGATAGTAGTAAATTCAAAAAAGAAAAGCATTTCAACACTTATCTTAGTCTCATTGTTATTACAGTAGGAACTTTAATACTTTTCTGAATCCAGCCCTGGCCCTTGAATGAAAAAAAAAAAAAGGCAATTTCATTCACTTAGACTTCCTAAATAATTTGTAGGAAGATGAGGACATTTCAAAATAGAGTATGCAGAAAGAGAAACTGTCTAAAGCCACTGATTTCAAGTTACCTTAGCTCTTTCCAGAGCTAAGGAGCCTTGATCATGGCTGCTGACATTTGCCTCTAACCATCCAAAATCTAGGCCTTTCCTGAGGATGGCTGCCTACCTCAGTTCTTTGAAATGGTGAATCAGACCTTAGTGTTTCCTTTGAAAATACAAGCGGAGGAGGCACTGTCACTGCTGCATTATAACACGGGGGTTAGAGGGTTAGAATGTGGCCCAGAGAGCAGGAGACCACAGTGCACTCTTCGACGCCAATATGCTTAAACTCGGCACCCTGCTGTCCAGYCCAGCCCAGGTTCGAGCCTGGCAAGGGATGTTGCTGGGCTTGGGCTGCTACTCAGAAATGAATGTAGGACTGAGGACCCAGAAAGAAAAAAACACTCATGGGCTTCTAACTCAGTAACTCTTGCAGGATGAGATGTCACTTAGGCTCAGCAGGGATTGATGTCCCCGGATGCCAGGCCGGAGCAGTCCTTTTCGTGAACTGGAGTAGCTGCAAATACTGCAAATAGCTCAAGAACTTCAAGGTAAGATAAGGTGTAAAAGGAGGCAGCACTCACGTAGAGCTTTTTGGGCTATAATTTTAGGCTAATCAACTAAGTGTCTGTAAATCTTGTTTTGTATCTGCCCCTGATTCCATAAAGAGCTCCACATGTTGCAATATCTGATTTTGAATTAACCTGCTGCTATTCACTTGAGGGGAATGTGAGATTTCCATGCTCTGAATGTAGGGAGCTAGGATCCTAATTATGAACTTCCTAGTAGTTACAAAGCAAAAGTATGAAGCTGTCTCTTCTAGCTAGGAGGAAATGTAAAGGAAAAGATATAGTCACCTGGCTGTAGGCAAAGGAGTGGCTCTTCTTTCAGCTGGGGTTGACAGCTGTGAACCCTCTCATGAAGTGAAGTGTCTCCGTCAGGTAGCACGCTGAGGAAAAACACAGATGTAAGACAAATTCTTTTAAATATGGTGAGAACCATTTCACTTTTCATCAAATGCACACATATTCATTCGTGAACAGACTGGAACCCAGAACCTTACGTGGGATTAAGCTATAGAACCAGTCTTTCTGTCTCTGAGACAACAGATATTTAAATCAAATGAATGAATGAATGAACGAACAAACAAACAGATAAATAAATAAAATGGAGCAGCATACACAAGCACAGAATGAGAGGGGCCCACACAAACATCTTCCACTAAATTTCTTCCTGATGGTAGTAATTCTGGATTCCAGCATGTGTGTGATCAAATCTCGATCATGGAGCAGGTCGCCTTTTTATCGTTCTCTTCTTTTGTGGTTAGCTGTACTCAGAAATTACCTTCTGGAGCTCCTGGAAAATCCGCACTGTGCAGGTTAGCAGTGCCAGGAGTCTGAATGTTGCATATAAACTCAAAAGGAGAAGTGTCAGTATGGGGTTTTCCAAGTGTCAGTTCAGCTATTATGGATCCTCATGAGGCACTTTCAGGATTGGTTRTTGACTGTATAATGAGTTTTCAGAGTCTCTGCTATGAATTCAGGTTCATAAATCTTTCCATGACAGTTGCTTTTCAAGTCTTTAGAGGGCACCAACCATAAAGTGTTCAGTATCTAATATTTTGAAGGCTTACTGGTCACTCATTTGGCACAAGTATTTTCCCTGTGCATTTAACCTATATATGAGTGCAGTGAGAGACAAAGAGATTTCCTTCTTTCTCCCTCCTTGTCTCATGTAAAGGGTACCTACAGCTACAGTGACCCATGCTATGAAAATTCAAATTTAAATTAAACTTACTTTAGACTTCACATGAGTTGATCAGCATCTTTCAAGGAGGGTTAACCTCTGATGAAATTTCTCTCAAATTTTTCTTTTGCCTAAGCATGTTTAGGTATAGTRTCCTAAGATTCTCTGCAGCATATGGCATTTGGTTTTCTAGGTCTAACAAACCCAAGGATTATTATTAGCAACGTGTTGTGTCACCTGAAGCACTCAAAGCAATGTTACATGAAGGAGCAAAGTGAAAAAACAAATCCTGCAATCCTTCCCCAGTTTTGCTTGGGCAAAAATTAGCTTAGTAGACTAGGCTATTTAATGAGAGCGTCAGAACTGATGGTAGCTTGGATTTTGTTGTGTTGGATTTGTAGTGTTTTGGCTTTTGACAGAGTACACTGAATCAAAAAACTATTGAAATATTTTTTGGATAACTTTGTGTCCGGGCATGAAGATAGGGCYCAGGAGGGTGGGAAAGGAAAGAGAAAGGTTTATCCAATACTTTGGAAGGTTCTACTTTAGAAGGGTCACATTCTTATTTTTTGCCCTGTTCATTGGAATTTTTGATGGTCACTTTAAAAGATGAAGGGTAAACTACAGAAGCAGGGGRAAGGAGATACAAAATGCTACTCTAYGTCTTGTTGACCTTGTTCCTACTAGGACTTTCGGGCCATTCACCACTGTGGACTGCTTCCACTGTTTCCTTTGATTATTTTAAAAACATTTTGTAAAGGTAAAACATTTTTTTGCCTATGATTTTGGGTGTATCTTCTGACATTTAAGTTGTCAACTTTTCTGGTATATTTTAAAATATCTTACTAAAGAAAAGGAAAAAAACCCACCACACTCAATAACCTGAACACGCCAGAAGGAATACATTATTTATTACATGCGACACACTCTTGAGTTTCTAAGTTTGAGTGGGATAAACCTGAGATCTTGAAAAATGAAAAGATAGRTTCTTTCTTCATTGTGTAGTCAAACTGTGACAGGCACAGTATCTGAATCCAGACAAATTGCTTGAATCCTGTGAAGTTACAAGTGTCCATGCCTTCTGCTCAATAACAGAAATGTTATGTGGCCAATTTAGGCAACCCAATGACCACTATGAAATCTACTGACGTTTTCCTTAGACTTAATGTGGATACTTAGCCAAATCTTTTTGGCTGAGCAATTCAGCTTTATCATACTCCTTTCCTCTTCTCCCAGCTAAAAATATTAATACCCTTATATTTATGCTAGTGCAACACCACCTACCAGGAGGCAAAGGTAAGAAAGCTAGCTCTTTTAAAAATTAATGAGCCTTGGAAGGAAATGAAGCTGAGAGAGTATGAAAGYATATGAATTTCTCCTATATAGAAGAACCAGCATTCATTAAACTGTAAYTCTATACTGTTCAAAGCCCCAGCCCACTTCAGTGGTAGATTAGTCTGAGTAAGGACTACAGAGTTCATAATATCTGTTTTTTTTCCTGCCTGGAAAAAATATGTGAGTGTGTCTATGGACAGCAAGATTAGCAAAGACACTTGCTTTGTCACAGCGACATGCTTCTGCCTGTGCATTAGCTGCAATTAGACTGGGTCTTGCAAAAGTCCAAGAAAATGATGGATTTACAGCTAATGCTAGATTTGGAGTCCACTGAATGGGCCCTCTGAAATTATAGCAATTATAACCATAACCCTATTTTTGTGTGCCTAAAGATGGGATTCTCATTAAGTGGTCATGTTCAAAATGGTAGCCTAGACTTTTTGATACTAGTTAATATTAGAATGCAGAAGAGTTAAAGAAAATGTAACTATATCTACTTCTATTAAGTAAGACATCTTTTAAGTGATCCTTTCTTACTTTTTTTACTTGTGAGGATGAAAACAGATATGCATTTATACCCCTATTTTAAATGCAAAGGCAGGGAAAWCTATTGGAAATTGACAGATAACATTATTCATGTGTATTTTTTTCCCAGATATGATCACATCACGCTGATTTTTGTATTATGTGGTTCATTCCTCCATAAGGAAAAATAATCTTGGAGAGCTCATATTTCAGGCCAGAACTCTAAAAAACAGTGTATTGACCTGGATCCCCCTTGTTTTGTGCATTTCAGACTTTTTTGGAAATTCATTCTTCTGCTAAGAGTTTTGTATCACAAGGTTCTGTCAATATGTGTGTATTAAATGAAAGTTGATCATTATTGATAAATTAGAGCAAACATACTGTGTTCATAGTTATACTTGTGTAAGCGATATTATTAATATCACCTGTGAGTAAGGTRTATCTATACAACACAGCTCATATAGAAATAACTATACCTATATTAAKGTACCACTTTACCTGAATCATTTCTTATTGCCATATATAAATAAAGAGATACAACCTTTCATCCTTGAAAGGAAATTGCTGTCAGAAATAAAAACTTTCTGRTTGATAAATTTCTACTTATTCTTCATTTGATTTTAGCATGTTCATGTTTTTCAGCTATCTACGTTATCTTAACTGCATTTTCAGTCATAGGATGATCAAATAATTTCCATGAAGATGCAGATCCACCATTAGAAATGGAGATTTTTGGGGAGACCCCACCTGCTTTGTCTTTAAAAGACCAGACCAGAATTTGCCAAAGAATGAGAAAGACTGAGTTTGTATTCTTTTCAATCACTCTTGCCATTTTTAAACAATATTAATAAATGTGAGTAGAGTTGAGCTGATGGAATCTGCCATCTGAAACAGTGATGGTTTTCTTAGGAGTATAAAAGATATGTAGACACAAATTCAGAATACTGTTCAGGGGCTAGTCACAAGAGGGAGCTCAGTGCTGCATGGCTATAACACAAATACCTCTGGACTGACAAGCAAAATTTGAATATTTTATACCAGGACATACAACTTAAAAATAGCAGTTTCCAGTGCTTGGACTGTGTTATGAATGCTGTAAATATCTTTGATTTTTCCTAAAACATCTGCAGACTTCAGGATTAAAGAAAGACGAATATCTCCTATTCAGCTAATATATAGCGCCTTTTTTTTTCTTTCTTATTCCAAGTACATCATATTTCTACTTCTTTGTCAAAACCAAGATTAAAATGGAGTTGAAGCTGACAGTTCATAACAGCAGTTTAAGGCAAAATATTGCACCAATTAGCCTAGATTAGACCAGAACCAAATTTTCTATCATAAGTAAAAATTCACATTAAAAACTAGAAGTTTGAAGCACCAAATTTTCCTTGGAATAAAACTTTAATCTGATGAATAAAATGCAGAAAAAAGGAGATGGAATTTTTCAAAAAAAAACCTAGTTGCACAACTGAGTATCCTGGTTTGATGGCAGCTTTTTAGGCAAGCTACAGAGCATCATAGCCATGACCACTACATTGCTTAGAACCCAATAGTCACACGTACAAACTGCCAAGGAATCAGAGAGTACCTGAGCTGCCAAGAAACCAACCTGTTTGTTATTGTTGTTGTTGTTTTTTGTAGTTAAGATATTTATCTGTTTTCTTTCAGTTTAAAAAAAWTGGCATTTTCAAAATGAAGAACCATTTGTTGATAAATTTGGGGTCAGCTGGACCTGATARCAAGGGTATTAAAGCTAGGACATACGAAGCTAACATTAAATTTTAAAGAAATCTAAACTTATCCCAACTTAGGGAAAYGCATAACACTTAAATGGTGTTAACTCCATCCAATTTGTATCACAAGGAGGAAAAAAAAATATTGGGGTATTTTAGTGCATTTCAATATTTGCTATTCCAGGCTAAACTAGGCTGATTTTTAACAATGGTTCTTTTCTTATCTGCCTCGCCCCCTCCTAATGTTGCCTGGGTGATGYAGTTGTTCAGATGTTGTAGGGTTCTTTAAGTGTTTACTTATTGGTGCTGCAAAGCATGTGGAATGGATTGGCTGGTTGAATTACAGCTGTGTCACTTCCCCAGAACAGTGCACAGTAACTGAAATGGTCATGTATTTCTTCCTTCTTCCTATAGACTCCCTTATCTTCACATGTCTCTAGATCTACACTGTGTTAGATGTTCTCTCCTTCTCTTACCCTCTGCATTCCCTGGCATGTTTCCCACTCCTTGCAAAACCTAAATTTTCTTCCTTCTCCCTCCAGCCATCTATTCTGAAAAGGTCTGGTAAAATGGGTAATTTATACACATACATACCTACATATACATGTACCTACAAATATGCACATACACACACATATACATATATACATGCACACACACACACACACACACATATATAAATGTTGACACATCAGAAAAAGGTTTCTAATAGTCACAAATTGGAAGCTAGAAAATACAGGGTAGCAATACAGGACCACTTTTCGACACTGAAAATAATTAACCTCTGCCACAGCTTTCCTAGGGTCCTGTGACAGTTGAAGTACTTAAATTGAGGCTGAGTCTGAAAGATATGCTTTCAGCCTGTAGTCATGAACTTGTTGCCAGAAACACTTCCTGAAGTAGTACGTTCTGCATTATGCAGTTTTACAGAATAAATAAGACTAATGTCCCCATCTGACCTTGAAGCCTGTGAAAATTTTATTTTTCTAAAAGGCCACCATCTCCTACCGYTTTTGGTAAGCATGAAGTCAAGTGCTAATGTGTTACCAAGACCGTTTATAAAAACATGCTTAACAATATAGCTTTTAACATCTAAATTTAAAATAAATAAATTTATGAATTAATTTAATTGTAATTTTAAAGAAATTGTATCCTAAMTTTAAAGAGCAAATGCTATAATTTTGGAGAAGATAAGCTTGTGCTAGGAAGTAGTTGAAGCCTTATAAAAGCTTATCTTGCTGAAAGACTTACTGAAAAAATTCCATTGAAACTCTCTTTTGACGGAAGACAGGATATATTCTACGTCTTTTACCTAAAGTGTCTGCTTTTATTCATTTCAAGATTTCTTCAAGACTTTTTGCCCCGAAAAAGAAAATATCTAGACTTAAGACTCTATTTCCTTCATTTCCTAAAGAAATAAGGTGTATATTACATAGCCTTACTTCTTTCTGTCTATTGTCAGCCCTCTTAAGATATAAAAGTTTGTTGCCCACTTTTTGGTCAACAGAAAGTATAGAAATCTCAGGAGTTTAAYAAAAGTTTTGAAGACACAGATCCTGTTGCTGTCCCCTTTAAGGAAAACACACGAAGACACCTGCTYTTTCTGTATGGATCTTCAGGAGCCAAGACAGAATTACTATTTGACCAAATACCCTATGCATAGTTAACAAATTCAACACAYGCACAATTTAGCCATTACAAATGGTGCCCCTTTCTTGCCAGCATATCGGAAGATGGGGGATATGGGAGAGAAATAGGGATATTCTTGTGTGTGAAACGAAAGACAAACCTGTAGGAAAGCTGGCTTCTTTGGTCGCATTTCGTGGTTACAGAGGCATTTCTGGACACATAGTAAAGGAGGCGCCTTGTCGTATGGCCATGAAGTATGTTCGGAAGAGGCCGTGTGGGTTACCCTGAGAGAAGAATTAGGAAATCCTGCTTTTAACCATCTAGATGTTCTTGTGATCAAGGCAACAGAYGAAGCTATAAATTAGTACGGGTCCTTTTGAGTTAATTCAAATGGCCCTTACGGGCAGTGTCTTGGCAGCCAGGATCTAATGGCTGAGACACTTCTCAGCCACAGTCTTCCCCCAGAGACATCCCCTACCCTAGAGACTGCTAGCTGCATCCCACTGATCTTCTCCGAGGGAAATCTGAGGAAGCACAGATGGTCCAGCTCTACAGCTGTGAAGGCACTAAGAACATCAAAGTCAAGACTTCATTTCCCTCCAGCACAGCAGGGTTTAAAACAACAACAAYAACAAAAACCTCCTAAACTGTCTATAGCTCAGGAAGTAATCTCTGCCCAAATTGGCAAGAACTCAGATAACTTCAAATTGGAAAATGTGTAATTAATTTGCTAAATGCAAGGTGACATGCCTGAGAGGATAGTTTGTATTTGAAATCAGGAAAAGTTGATTAAAAATTGTGCTTTCTACTAAGAAGGAAATAGTCATCCTGAATCTGTGACTTAGAACATGATTTTATTGTACTCTTATTCAAGTGTTCAATGYTTGATTTAAAATGAAGCAAATCTAATTAATTAATATTGGCCTCCTGCTATCACGCATCTGAGCCACACTTATTGAATGACAATCCGAAACATTAGAAAAATATAAAACTCTTTATAATTAAGGATTTTATAAACAACAAAATAAAAATCYGACTCCCCGAACCATATCCTATTGCTAAGAATAATCCAACGGTCTTTTCACCGCTCCACTGAACAGACAGGCCTTACATTGCGCTCTGAATTTCTCCAAACTCGGGCTCTGGCAGCAGGCCAAAGGAAGCAGGTTTCGGAGGCATGGGCCCTCCACTGAGAACACCCTACCGCCAGTCCTGCCGAGCCAGGGCACTACACATTCATTTTATGTGTAGTGCTCCTGTGTCTCACAACTGCTATGTCTGATATTTTCTTTATGACTTCAGCTTATTTGCAGATTTGGCTGCTGGATGTATTTTCACACAGTACTCAATACAAAGTCTAAAACTGAAACTCAGAAATACAGTCTACCAAATTTAACTGAGTTCACTTGAGCTCTAGAAATAATAACTATGGGAATAAAAAAAAAAGAAAATTCTATTTCCATGCAGTTTTAACAATTTTTGGCACCATGACATCAGCAATGAAATACCAAAGGTATATACAACCTTAGGTGTCAGTGGGGTGAAATTGTTTCATAGATACCTGACACAATCCCAGAAAAGCCAGAAATGTAACGTAAAGCCCCCAGTAGTAGATAACCACAAATGCTCACTGCTGTTAGTACTGTACATCACAAACTTCATTCTAGCCTTAACTCTTCTCACCAGAACTCTTTAGGAAGCTAYCAATGGCCTTTTTGTTTGTTTGTTTTTTATGGATCATTTGGAAGGGAGAAGGTAAGAATTTTGGTAAAGAAATCATCAAAATTTTGGTGTGTGTAAGGAGCAGAGTTACAAGTGTGTGACCTATGGGTGTGATGTCTGTGGTCATTGTAAAGTTATGGACCTGTGGATGGAAGGAGTATCTGCTACGTGGTTTTACATTGTCTTTTCCTTCCTTTTTGAATTCCTATATGATTTGTGCAGCAGTTTTAAGCACTAATTTCCATTTTTTTCCAAATATAATATTAAAGGAAACCTGCTGACAACATTATGTTAATCTTCTCAACTACTGGTCAAATCTTTCTTTCCAATTTGTACATAAAGTTCCATTGTGAAGAAATAATTCGTTTTTTTTATCTGAGTATCTATTTCAGCAGATTTATCTTTACTATTTCAAAACACTAATAATAACTAAATGAAAATAGAAATGTCCCTTTCAGAATTAAAACTCTAGTCATTTAAGAGGCAGTGATAAGATTCTTCTCTGCCTTTGCTATTAGGCTTCAGGGCTTAAAAGGGTAACCTATAATATTTGTATTTCCCCATGGAAAACTATGTCAGTGATCTGACCTTAATCAGAGAACTCTTAAGAAAATAATATGGATGCTAGAGACGGCTAAGAAGTGAAGGCTCGACAAACATATTTATTATTTTGATCATGTGCCTCAAACTGACACTTGACTGATCAATACAAAATATACAACTCTTTCCAGCAGCTTTGAATTGATTATATTGACTCACCACTAATATTCCCACAAGTTATGAACTATAAACCTTCTGCTTACAAATCCAAACTGAGGAAAGGTCAGCCTGAACCAAAGCTTTTTCGTACCACAGAAGTCTAAAATGTGTCCAGCTGGATATCTCCAGGTCTGCTGTTAATACCTGGAGTGAATTCCAGAGCCAATATTGTAATTTGCCAAAGTACTTTAGCGCATGCTTGATTTTAAACTATGAATAATCCTATTTGACTGCAACAAAATTTAAGTAGGCATTCCAAATTAAGGATGGAGTTGGAGCCAAAGAGAAGTCCTTCTACACCCCTGAATTAGCACCTCTAGGAGTTCAATTACACGGAAGCAGATGGCTCAAGTATTGTGACTAATATAGGTTTAACAATCATTTACCTGGAGGATAGGATATGAAGTGGCTGTCGGGAAAAATGTTAACAAAACCATAAGATTGACAAACAGCAGAAATCTGCTATAATAGGAACTAAGCAGAAAAAAAAATCAGAGAAAGTATTTATGAACTTTAGGGTATATTTATAGCTGTGGTTCTTGCAAGATCATCTGATCATCACTGATTACAAAATGATATGAAATGAGTATGCCCTATGATATTTCATATTCATTCTGTGATAATAGTTATGTATGATCAAGTGTCCAGAAGCCTCTACCTGCTGGCAAATCTGAATCCGAGTGATCTGAAGATAATATCGTTGTCTGAACATAGAAAAATACCAGTTAGAAATTCTACTGGATTCTTATTTTATATACAGAAATAATAAGTCTCAAAATAGTGGTAAGGGTGCTAGAACACCTCACTTTTTAAAGGTAAGCCATTCTACCAGCATAACTCTAGCATAAATAATTTTTAAATTATTAATGTCCCTATTCCATGAATTACCATGTTTTGTTTTAATGCATGTATGCATTTCTGTAACTTACCAGCTAAAGTATTCAAGCAGTTAAATTCTACATTTGACTTGTATGGACAAAATGCTGCGATAATGGAAAGTAGCAAAACAGCAACAGATTAAATAATGGCCTCAGTCATGCAAAGTATTTTGTATGCATAATGAAGAGATATTTATAATGAACTTAAGCATGGCTTTGGCAACCTAATTTATTCAAAAAAGATATTGGATAATTACACAAGAGAACAACTGGTTTTGTTCTGATGTCTTTAATTATGAAATGTCTTAAGAATTCTGTAAGCACAATTGTTGGTGAGTCTGTCCCCAGGATCCCCTGTCACTGGGAGTTTTTCTCCTGCCTTCAAAAGGGTAGAAACCTCATCAGTCGGAATTTATTATGCTAAAGAGTTTTGCTGGAGACTCATCACATGTGGTCAGTGTGGACTGGCGAGTGCCTGATTTTGTCAGCGAACTCTGCCCACTAACCTTACCACGAAAGCTGATGCTGCCAGAGACCACTTTCCCTGATGGCATTACTGACAGGGTCTCTGTCAAATCTGGAATGGGTAAATGAGTTTAAATAAAGTAAGAACTGACTTAAATAACCATGCAAAACTCAAAGTGTGCCTACACAGAATCGGTTCATAGGTACAAAAAGCTGACAACTTTTCTTGACTGCTTTTTCTTCCATATTCACTTTTACATTTCCTGGTCCCAGCCTGGCTGATAAATAGAAATATAAAATGCTGTAGAATTGCTTTTCTTTGTGGTGTTTTTCACAAAAACAAAACAAAACAAAACATCCCAAACCAGAAAACTGGAAGTAGTATAAATCTCACAAGGAAATCTCTTTTTGTGACTTTCATCACCAAGTTTTACAAAATCAGGAGGTTAAGGTTGAGCTAATTTGAATTTAATTTTTTTTTTCCCCTGGAAATTTACTTGGTGGAGACATTGCATATTAGAAATCTGATGTGACTCCAGGCTGGATTTAGTCATGAATACAAGTTTTTGTAATGGTTTTAGAGATAGAAATATTGCCGGAACTATTTTATAAAAGGAAGCTTAATTCACATAAATAGGCTGAAAAATATTTGTACATAGTAGTGATAATGTCCTGATATAACTGAGTTTGAGGGCTGGCACATTTCTTCACTAGTCACTGAAGTAAGGGGAGGAGCTTTTACCAATTTTGTTTTGGTACATGGCAAAAAGATAAGGGAAGTTCTGTTTTTAACAAATARCTTTGAATTCTGAGATGATTTAGTTTAAATTAAATAAAAAGCAAACAGAGGTGAGACAGCAATGATGGATCTTTATTTTGAAAGAGCAAGCCTGGAAAACTTTATGAGAATTTTTCTTTGATATAAGAAGAATTTGAGGTCTCTCAGCAGCGAAAATGGGATTTAAATTGAACACAAAATACCTAYGGCACAAAAACTAAATGAATATTTTGTGAATCTTGAAAGGGTGATATTGACATTAGGGCCAAGTCAGATAAACTAAGGAAGAAATTTTAGCAATAACGACTACCACAGACAAGATAGAGGCAAGACTCAAAGAATGTAAGACATTCAGGAGCTTAACACAGTCAACACAGGTGTTCAAATGGTCTCCATCTTATATTATTGAAATAAGTAACATATGAGCTTGCAGGSTCTTGTAGAAGGATTTATGACAGCTTTATCAAGACAGGTGGGTTAACTCATTACATGGTGCATTAGCTTAGTAAAGCTAAGGAATAAGTAGGTCTCTAATCCATTGCACTCAAAGTAATGATGAAATCCTTTTAGATTCCTCAGACTTARGGCAGAGCAAAAGAATAACTGTGAGGAAATGACTCCATAGACTTCTGATAGGAATAGTTGGAATATCCCAAACTCTGATCTTCTGCTCTTTATCCTTTGTACAGTAATATCTTGATGAATAAAGAATATACAGTCCCTGCAGCAGACAAGGAGATCCTAAGAGCTCCTTCTCCTCATAAAGAAGTGTCCTTATCATGAAATAAGAGAATCAGCTTTCCTTTTCCTTATTTTATCAGCAGCCTCATTTTGCTCTGCACAGGGGAAGACCTCCAGTTCAAGGCTCTATGGTGGTAAAGGTACTTTCTGTGGAGCTGGGAACTGTGGGATCATGTTGTCTGAAAGTGACAGAAGCTAGAACCCAGGTCATACGCACCTAACTACTAAGCAACTGTGCAAAGTACAACTGGTCCCTCTGTCCGTATGTTTAAAGAATAAGCTTTTCATCTGCAGAAGGAGGCAAACCYCATTCTTGCCTCTGAGTATGAGAGCAGATTTTGAGCTGTGAAAGCCAGTAGTATATAGATTTTTATTCCAGTCCTGTAAAGATGTCCCTAAGTATGTGAGAAAGGCAAGATTTCAGACATGCATCTCTCTCTTAAATATTTCTATTACCTGATTTGGGAATTTCCATGTCCTACTGTGAAGTACCTGTATCTCYCCAATGTTCTTAGTAGTTAGGCACCTAACTTGGAGCAGTGAATGCAGTTCTTAGTTAATGATATATGCCTATATCCCTTTGTGAAGCTAGCTGTAGTGCTTAAAAAACAAACAACCCCCCCCCACATCATTTTATGCCTATCACTCCGTATATTATGTAAGCAAACTGCCTGTCTTATCCTTCTGAATGTCTTCTAGACAGCAGAGGATGAAAAACATTAGATTGAACTCCACCTTGTGGATTCTTCCTTTGCACTTCCCAGAATGAGAGAGCACCCTCTCCTGAAGGTAGGACTACCAAAAGCAGCTCTGTGAATTATCTATTTCCAAATTATTTTAAGACCTTCAATGGTATTCTCCATTTTCAGAGACTGTTAAGGACTTGATCTCTGCAAATCAGGCACCTTTAAGGGGTCCTGTGGTGGAACACTCAAGCCAACAGCCACTTTTGAATATSCTACTCTGCTACTGTTAAAAGCTCAACTGAAAAAAAGTATATTATGACACTCCTGCTAAAAGTACAAGAGAAAATGAATCCCATTGATATGAGTGGTGCAGACTTCATACAGAAATAATATAGCTGAGAATATTTTTTTTCTTGTTTTTGCTTTGGTATCATATTACCACACATAACATTTTTTTTTGCCTCGTTCTTCTTTTCAACAATTTTATGAATGGAACAATGTAATTTAGTTTTTAGGATATCTTAAAAAACCTCAGTAGCCAGCAGGTATCGGCTCAACACTTTTTAACATCAGGAAACAGCAATTAATCTAACTTAGTAACCTGGAAAGAGAGGGACATTTCCTCACCACCACCACCAATCACATTTGAAAATATAGATTTGTATTTGTACAAGTCTATGTTCATTATTGCATTATTTTTTTTATTCCATTTGAATTCCATCGACATTAGCAGATTTACCAAGGTCTGCAGTTAAAATAGTACAGTGTTAAATTCAACATATTAAAAAAGTAGCTCTAACRACATATTGATCCAAATAAGTTTACAATTGTATTATTCTGCCCCTTGCCAGACACGTTGTTTTTAATTTGCAAGGTTTTTGAGAAAGACACTGTCACTATTTGTGTTGGTAAGCTYGTGTAAACTTCAATCTTCAATGCAAGATAAATAATGCACAAAATCTATTCAGGCTGTTAGAACAAGTGTAAGGAGAAGAGACTTGCAAGAAGTGAGCTAACAACGCAGATCAGTCAAAACACAGATTCCCAACAATCACCAATCACTTAAAGCATTGCAATTTTGCATTATCAGTGGRAAAGTGATTTTATGGCCTCCCCTGATCCCTAATATCTTTCATAATTGCTTTTGATGTACTTTTTAGGAACCTTGCCTGCTTTGGAAAGATTTGAGTTGCCTCATATCATTCTAAAATATCTGAGTTTCTCAGATAGACTGATGGGGAATCTAGAGATGCTGTGGTTTTGTGTAACTTCTGGATTTTGCTAGATGAGTAATACAAACAGAAAGACATTTCTGCTTTGCTCTTCTTTATGTTTATGCAAGCGAATATTTAAGAGGGAGAGAGACTGAGAAAGAAGGCCTTCATGTGGTAAAACTTGTTCCACTGAAAGCTCTAGATCCCATGGTGAAAATCATCTGATCTGCAGTGAGCATCTACCRTCGCCACCTAAGTCAGACAGGCACCTAAGTCCTCCTTAACAGTGGAGAAATATGGATGCTTTTAAAGAAAGATTGATCTCATCCTAATGTAGGCGATTAGATGTTGTAAAATGATTTGTATTTTAAAAGTATCTACTCTGCTCTTTTGGCTATGAGGACGACTTTAGGTGATTAGCTCAGCTGAAGACATTTACACTGAAGACACCTACAGCTAGGTTGGATGAATCARCCCTGGAGGTTTTGTGTTTATTAGTAAATAAGCAAGGCCAGGCAATGTTCCTAGATACTGGAATTCAATTGTCTGTAATATTTGATTTTTAAACAATCCATGGTRTAGTTTGGCCTATTCCACTTAGTACCAAACAATTCGTTGGCATGGTTTGGGAGTACACCTAGGCCAGCAATCATTCCTAGCAGGTACTGTGAATATAGCCACCYTATTTTTGAAGGTAAAAATTTAAAAATACAGATGCTGACTGTATTTTGCCAGCTGACCTGAATGTCCAGGTGCTGTTTTATTTCCTGAACTAGCTGTAGCCTGAATATCTAAATCTGAGATTAAAAGTATGGGATGGTAGGCCTTCATGTGAACTGTCACATACTTTCATCAGTCTGTTGTCTACAGCATCTTAGCTAATCTGTTAATGGCAGGTGTGCATCAGTATAGGGGTCTAAAAGTATTTCGATAACATACAGGTCTGTGAACTATACTCCTGAATAATGTGACATATTGGAAAAACAAATAATATATCCTAACCAAACATCTGTGATTGCTCTAGTTACTTCAGTTGAGCCAATGCCTGAGGGTCCTCTGATAAGGAAAATGATAAGAACAACTAAGTCAGTTTTCAATGTGGTCGCTTTGCTATAAATTAGCTACTTACTTACTTTTTTGTTTAAATATTAAAATATAAAAGTTCATGAGACATATGGCATATGATTTAATTAAATGGCATTTTTTATTTATTAAATGGTATTATAATGCCATTCCTTTACTCTGAAAAGCTGTCTGTCTTTGTAAAATTGAATGACAGCATGTTATTCTTGTTGTAACAAAACATTATTTTTATCTAAAACCACTATTTTTATCACTACTTTAGAAGCGTTTTTTTCTGATGTAGCCAAGACTTTCATATGTGATATGGAAATACCTTCTTGGAACTGGACACATATATAAACTTTTCACAGGCATTGGTATGGAGTAATTACATAGGTTTCCTCTCTATTCTTGATTTTTATGTGTGTGATATTACTAACAATGTGAACATAACTCTGAGTAACTTTTGAAAAACAGAAGGTCTAAGAGTTAGTCCAAATTCTAGGGTGAATTATTCCATGACAGTGACATCTGCAAAGTGTATACTTTAATATGAAACATACATCAAGTAAATAAATTATTTCTTTTAAATATATTAAATTCCTTATATGGAATAGATACTATGCTCTCTGATTCAAACAAAAAGTTACAAAGTCAATGAGAAATGAGAACAGACTGTGTGTAATTTTCTGAGATCATGCAAAACTGCTGAGCCAATTGGTAATTTCAACCCACTGGCTTATTTCTCAATTAATACTCCTGTACAATAAAGAATAAGCAAGCTTTGCTCTGYCTGTTGCTTAATTAGCCATAACAAAACTTTCTGAAGTGCGGTACCTTAGCAATTGAAGGTATCATGGTTGTAAGCAGGGGCCTGCCAACAACAATATGAAAAGCTTCTGAACCTTGCCAAGACTGCTTCTCAGCAAGGCTGAGTCTTCTCCAAGTTATACGAACCATTTCCTGCATATGGGTTGGACTTTTTCCTTCAGCAAAATTTGAAAAAGTTATTTATCATATTCTGGGTAACTTCTTTTAACARTACTATCTTGGGGTTGTTTCTGGAAAAACTCAGATAACTGAATCTGGTTGCATGTATTCATACAGCTTTACTTCAAGGCCCCATGTTTCAGTAAATTACTGCAGTTAGTTAAACTGTATGGTATAAACCATATTCCACTGATTTTCCACAAGCACTTGAGATGAAAGAAAATTCTTCCATAACATCCCTTATGGACTCACTGCTGGCAGCAATTCGGATTACCCGAGTGAATGAGTCAGGTGCAGAAGRCTTGACCTACCTTGGTCAGTGGTCTGCTAAGAGCAGGTGGACAGAGAGCAGGCAGGATAGGATGGACCAGAAAGGGAGGGTGAACATTAGCTTTACTTCTTTAATAATTGGCCAGCGTACCTGAGCTAGCACTTGACAAGGAAGCAGTTCAAGACTGATAGAAGCCTGCGGTAAATTAGTAACATTTGGGAGCGAATATGAAATAGGAAGGAAATTGTGCCTCTGCATCTCAGAAATACTCTGCCTYCTAAGGCTATTCACAGGTAAATGTAACTTAGACATTATCCCTTGCTCTGGAGAGAAGCTAAGGTTAAAACTTGGCTCTTACCAATTGCCCACCTGACAGGAATTGAATGGAGACCTGGTGAAAAGCCCATGGTTTTTATGGAGGCTTTTTGTTTTGCTTTGTTTTTGCAAAGAGAGTTCTGAAACCATGGCTTTATGCATAACATATATCTAATATTTTTGTGCATATCAATATGCAATAACTTCCCTGTTTACATGCAGTCCGAAGCGTGGTTGGAAAAAAACACTCATGGTCCTCCTTGGCTATAAATATTTCCTTCCACAGTCGTACTATTCAGACAGTCTTTTTATTCTAAACACACATTTGCCTTGCAACAAAAGCAACATTAATTTTAATACAAACTTGGCTCAGAAACACTCCCTGTTTTCTTAGATTAAACTTCTTTCTCCAGCTGCATCTATTTTAAGGGTCTGATCAACTTTATAGTTGGCTTCCTAAGGGTAATGAAAACTTGTGGAGAGCACATAGTTTATGCAGCAATGAAAAAGAGCAGAAACCCTAATCTTTCCCAGAGTACATGAGTCTTCCGAAGTTCAAGATTACACTAACTCACCACATTTCTCATTAACTCCCCAAAGAGCCAAGGGTGGATAGATATCAACAAAATAAATATCTGTCAAAAAAAAAAAAAAAAAAAAAAAAAAANGGCCTTTGTGGATTGCTAGGCCTAATTCAGCTGTGTTCTCCTGTAAATGCCTGCACTTAAGCATAAGAATAACCCATTGAAGGCACAACATGACAGTTTAAAGGAAAGTTTTTATTTCCCTTTTGAATCAGGACATATGCTAAAATAGAGTTGAATAAGAGTGGTGTGGTGYATGGTAACACCATTAAGGACACTTAGCTGAAAATTGTAGACTCTTTTTTAACAAAGAGACAGAATAGGAAATTCTGGTGAGAAAATTTGCAAATCAAAGCATGAAAAATCAGTCTAAGGCCTTTCCACACAAACAGTAACTCTGTAACTCTTTGCAGTACCTCCTAGGCACAGTTTCCAAGCATTTTAGATATTTTAAAGCATTTATTCTTTATTTTGTTGGGGCCATTTGATTGTTTAGTGGGGTCTAATACATGCTAGAAGACACATCCAGGACCATCGACTTTGGAAACCAGCAATGCTGCCCACAACTTCCACAGCAGCCACCTAAATACAATTTATTCTCAGTCGGCAACCTCCGTTGGCACTGTAGATGGTAGAAATGGAAATGAGAGATATTTTAATAAGCTGTCTTTTATAATTCATCCTTTGAGGAGACTCTGCCATGCATGCAGGCTGTCCCTTTGCAAGAACTCTGAGCTGGAAGAACATGAGACCGCAATGCAGAGACACTTTACCTGACTGAGTAGGAGTCTACTTGCATCTGAACACAGGAGAGCTAGTACAACAGAGCTCTGGGGTTACTTGTTTGTCAGGACTTCTTGACCTAAGCACAACACGAACTTTGCAGTATTGATGTCTGACTCAATGTGCTAAGCCTGCATATGCTGTGTCATGTAGACTGACTAGGCCAGGTCTTGATTAGCTCAGCTGATCACAGCACCATGCTCCAAGCACATATAAACATACACTGTGCAAAGCCAGTGCCTCATGACTTCCCACACGGTAACACAGACAACCTCCCAGCAATAAGTCCTTCGTGTTCTGATGCTAATATATGGCAAGTACTAYAAAACATAGCATGACATGTTCTTCAGCTTTCCAGCTAATCTAAAGAAGTCTGAGGTCGATATTTATTTTTTATTATTAGCATAAAGAAGCCAATTTTATTTACWTTGCAATTTCAAGACCATTTCTAGCTTGGTAGACATTCATTTCCCTTCCCCAAACCCCATTGCTGTACCTTATCCCTACACTAGTTTCACAGTGTTTTGGTTTGWGAGCATGTGGGACAAGCAGCAGTGTGTTCATGGCATGGTCATAAAAGCTGTTACTCCAAAGTGTTATGCCAGTTATTTGGCACAGCTGAGGAGAAGATGCCCAGCTAGAAACATGTGGCAGGGAGAGTCTGTGAGAGGATAATGCKTGTGAAGGGAGCACTTGTGAAGTTCTCTCTTTTATTTTCACACACATGCAGTTCTTTATGTCTTTGGAAAAGCAGTTGCAAATTGGATGTCAAATGGAAAACTGGTAGTATTTGGTTCTCATCTTGCAATTTCTTTGCATAAATTTAAGTGACTATATCGCAAAAGCAATTGATAATCAGATTCCCTGCGCAGGTAGGTATATTTGCTCCACTTTAGAAATCAAGAGAATGAATTGTGTGATGTGGTTGCTTTGAAGGTGTTTTATTTTGCTTGTTAGCTGGTTCTCTGAAAAATAGGAGCAGTGCCAGGCTTTGTCAAATAGGGAGCGAAGATACACAGTTCTTATTTTGAGATACTTTTCATAGGTGGAAAGGAAAGAGAGAAAGGATTTCAGGGAGGTGCAAAAAGAGTGATCAGATGAAATAAGATTAATTTCTAGTTAAATCGTTCTGTCAAGTTTTTTTTTTTTTTGTAAAAAAGATCATCACTTAAATTTCGAGACATAATATTGTAACATGAGCCTTCTGCAGTTCATCTGAGAAGAAAATGAGTTTACATATTTATTTTTAGCAGTTGAGCATTATAAAGACAACTGATTTTATTTTTGAAATAAGTTCTTGGCTTTTTCAAAACAGATTATTTTTATTCACCTCCACCCTAAAGCCACTTCCTATCTTTCTTTTTTTCTTAAAGGAAAGGAAAATTCAATCTTTTTAACACTGTTTTGTAAAAGCTTATTTTATTATACTCTATATAACTTTTCTGTTCTCTTCCACCTTTGAGATTTCAATCTCTATTTTTTCGTGAGAGGCACCCTTCACCTTTTTGTTACCGTCATCTCTTTCTGTGTCTCCACTGCAGCTGTTAAAGCTGATCAGTGCTGTTCCCTTCGCTGTGATTCTGGATAAGGTAGCATGTAATCTTTTTAATATCAGTCATTTACTACAGTCCTTCCTAATCATACTAGTCCCAAAATATGACTAACACTAGCATGCCTAGTAAATCAGAATCAAGGCATCACTGATTTTTCTTTCCATCCTCTTCAAGGAGTCCCCAGCCAAGTTTCCTACCCTGCAATCTAACATCTTCTGCTGACGTCTTCTACAAGTTGGTAATCAATCAGCCTCAATTAGTCTGAAGGACTATTTCTATTAACCTTCTGCCTCAGCGCACATGCGTGCGCTTGCACCTGCATGTATGTACACACACACGCACACACGCACACACGCACACACACACCTGTGTGAAGGACAGCAGCCTAGCTTGTTTGTACTTTCAATGAAATTAAGTGTGTCAAACTGGGAAGTGCGAAGTAAAGGCATTGTTTCAGAAAGGTAATGGTAGGAAGTGGAGAATCAAGATTGAGCTTGGAGGGCAAAGGAATGCCTTATAGCCCTGAAATTAAAGACACTGTCTATAGGATGGGTCTGAGTATCAGTTCTTAAATTTGGCTTCCGAAACAGACCTTCCCTGTGTCTGGGACCCAGGCCAAAGTCCAGATTGATGTGTTGTGTTCTGTTGTTGAAGAGTTTCTGACCAAGTCAGGCRCTGTCTCTGCCAACAATTAACACGTACTTTAGCCTAAAGCTTGAGTATGAGTACAATGAATATGTACTACAGGAAATGTCTCATTATTGTGACTTTGTCTCCTTTTCAATCTAAGCTCCATATATTTTATTTCACATCTTAAAATTATAATTTCATGTCATCTGTTGCAACTTCCAACCAGTGATCTCAAAGCAATTGGCAGACTTTGAAAAGTGTGTGCCAAATCCTGCAGTCCTTTGACTGCATCTATTCAGTGAAAACTCAGAATGGATTTAGTAGGATTTTATTTGAGAAAAGAATGAGTAGGAGTTGGGTAATAGCTTCATGCACGACTCTGTCAGTGTGGGCATYGCTGCAGCCAGCACTAAAAATTAGTCATTTATTAAGGAAAGGGCCAGGGTTGTGTGCATAGCTGCATGGAGGAGAGGGCAGGAACAGAAATTTGATAAACAGCTCTACTAACAGTAGATCAGAATAGCTGAGAGCTCAACCTGAAGAATACGATGCCTATCTTAAATTCAGGGGGAATGCTATCTACAGAAATATCACTTGAGATTCCCAGTGGCCAAAAGTGGTCAGCTATTTGGATTCACAATTGTCTAAATGTCTGCCCTTATAACAGACTGTCATTTCCTAACCACATCATGTGGGAGATGACTGTTCTTCACACAAATGTGTTCCTATGGTATGTTAGATTTAGTACAAATACTCTAAATCCCAAGTAGATGGGAACTGAAGCAATTATATGATGTTCCACATGTTGTAAAAATAGTACTGCTTAAAAGCATTTAGTATTATTAGACCGGTTTTCCTAGAAGAAGAAAGACTGCTCTGAATGTAGGATCACTTTATTTTTTAGCCCTTTAAATCCATCTTCTTGTTACAAATTTCCTGATCTTTTTTTTCCTTTAACTTCTGTTTCTACAATGGAGTTGAACAGTCATATATATTTCAGTGCGCGTATTTCCTGGCCAAGGCAGTCAGTAGCTATCTAATTTCAGATCTTTAATCAGTTTACTAAAAATTGAGCTTATAAAGGATGTAAAAGAGGATATTTCTCTGTGTAGGGGGAGGTCAGTGTGAATGTGGCTCTCTGCCTGAGTCCTTGCAATTTATGTGCAGCAACGTCATAAACCTGTCTTAGTGTGTGAGGCTCCATGAACACAGCATGCATCTATCACATTCCAGACTTTCTGATATACCTGGCTCCAGTTCAAAACTTCCAGAGATTAAGAAAAGAATCCTAAAAACAACAGCTCCTAGATATATAAATTAAACACCACAGAGTACAATGATAAGCATTTCACAAGGATATTAGTGGAGACTTGTTTTCTTCTTTGGCTGCATTTTACTTTCTACAGATTTTTCCCTTATTATAAGTCTGTCTTCTTTATCTGCAGTGGATTTGTGTCAGTACTGTCACCTACAGACTGGTGACTCTTCATACGACTGCCCCACCAGAAAGAAACAATAAATTACAATAAATCTTTTATTTATATGCTTGGTCAAATACAATTTGCTGTGACTTTGAAAAGCTACATCTGTTCTGTATACAATTTGTATTGCCATTTGTTACACAGATGTGTAACAAGACAAATACCTGTCCAGGCTTACATGTGATTCAGAAATGCATATGTTAATCATGCTGGTGGAAGGAGGTTAAGGAAAAGACAATAAATCAGCCTACAAATGGTTTCACTTGGAAAGGTCTAACAGAACAGGGTTATTTTTATCCTAGGATGCTTTTAATTTGAATCAAAAATGCTTTACCACATGTTCTGCCAGCAGTTCAAAAGGATTGGTAACAAACATTTAATCTTTTTTATTCTGGGATTGGCACTAAGCCCTCATCAAAAAGCGTATGCAGTCAAACAGCTTATCTCCACTGAGCTGTTTCCCTTAATGTGTTCCTAATTATAATCCTATATATTGCTCACTGTGGCCGATTGAACAATATGGCAGTAATTTCTTTACAGGCCTCACTGTTCTTTGAACTGTGAGTACAGAGGGCTAGAACGGAACCAGATCAATGGGATTTGAGTGCAGGGAAATCAAGCCAGATGCAGTCTCTGGAGAATACATTTCCAGCTGTTCTCCAGAAAGGGACTTGAGCAGACAGCTGGTAATGGTGCAGCCCCTTTCGCACAGCCACATAGATATATGCTCCGAGGTGTAGTCATTCTTATCTTTGTTGGATTCGGTCGCTCTATAAGAGACTCACCTAAATTCCACACACAAGGTGTTTTTTTAACAGTCTGGATTTGAGTAATAGTTTGCCTACCCCCTTCTCTTCAGATTTCATTAGACTGCTAAAAACTGTCTAAAGCAATATTTAAATCAAACGTGGGCAAATGTTTCCATAAACTGAAAACTGTAATACAAAACTGAGAGGAAGTAAAGTATTTGTGCTGTGATTGGAGCTTTGTTTATTTGTGGAGGCTTTTTGGAGTGCATAAAGTCTGAAAAGTTAAGCCTTTTATTTTAAAGAGCCTGTAGCCTTAGGCACTACAATCCGCTCTACCCCTGTATGAACGCCTGGTTCACAAAGCGCACGTATAACTATACCATCACAGATATGAAGTAAGTGAAGATGTTTGTAACCGGAGTTATGTTTATGCTTGAACAACGGTTTATTTGCCAGCATTCACATGGCTCTGATGCAGTGATAAACARCCAGGAGAAAAAAAATAGCCTGCTAAATGTTCAGTACCCTTGCGCTTTCAGTAACGGTTCCTCCTGTGGGTCATATCCGTTCATTCCCAATCAGTCCATTCACTTCCTTTAATGTGATGTTTTCCCATTACCCGCTTACCCTTGCCACACAGAGGGCCCAGAAAAAACACCACATAGTGCTTAATCTTTAAAGCAAGGGTGACTGGGGAGGCAAGCTCCTAAGACTATCCTTGCATATTTTGCTGCCTGGGGCAAAATCTGGGGGGGTGGAGTAGTTTCAAGGGAAAGAGGGGACACTGCACAAAGTGGTTTTAGCAACCCCCAGGCTCCTCTGGRAGGGCTGTAGCAGGTACCGCCTGCCACAGTAGTCTGGAACGYGGGAAGTGGTGCATTTCAGATGTGTACGTTGCTGGCATTTGCAGGACTAAAAGGCAAATTAATTCATTTTTTACCACCTTTCTAAATGCAGATACAATGATTATTTTTTTGACTCCTCTCACATGTTGGTAGGTTTGTTTACTGAAGCTGTGCAGGAGCATGTGAAAGCRGAGCTGCTGGCAACCCACAGTCTGYGGGCTGTGAAATGAAGCTAGCTAGGCRCAGGCCAGCATCAATGGCCCTGAGAAGGAGTAGGCACTGGATAGTCCCATGGAGAGTGAAGGTAGTCTATACAGAAAAAGCTTCTGATCCAAAGCCCATTGCAGTCAATGGGAAAATATCTCATGACCATGGTGCTTGTGTATGCTTGTGTAATGTCTTCACATCCGCTAATATACAGTGTATTTTTCAGAGATAGTTCTGAACTTCTAGCTTGAAGGTCTCTTAAAACCCATTTTATTCTACATCTGGTTCCAAGTCACTGCGTTAAGCACAGCTGAGAGCTTTACAGTACCCCGCTAAACTCTTTTAAAGGCCTGATGTGKTTTAAGTCAAGGTATGTGATAATATCACTTGAAAAACAACATTATGGTAACAACAATTACACATACGAATAATCTCTCTAATAATTAAACTTACTGAGGCTGTTCAATTAATCTTTGAGATAGTTTGGGCTCAGTAAGGCATCTCTGGGGCATAAATTGCTTTCAGAAGAYAACACATTGTATTTTTTTAGTTTTGTTTTGTTTCATTTTCATRTCTTGTCTTCTAATCCTTCAACTTTTGTGATCATCACTTGTCTTAGACTCTTATTTTCCCCCTTCAGACACAGGGAAAACAATTGTCCATGGTGCATATGTATCTAGGAGGCCAACCTTATTTRCCTGTAAGACAACTCATTGGTCACCACTTCTGCTTGTGTTCATTTTTTTGCCAATCACAATACTATTGTCACAAAATTTGCTAGCCTACAAAATCATATTATATGATGTGGGATTTGTACTTTTTCCATAATTGCTAATCACTACTTGGTTTCAATTTCTAGCAGAGGCTACACATTTAAAAAAAAAAACAAAAAAAAAAACCTCTGTCTGAATTTTGGTCCCATCACTTTTGTTAAGTCCTGTAGAAACTTTGCCTGTGATTGTTATATCTTTCTACAAATCAGCCATTTGTAACCAAAAGGGTATTTCCTGTATTCTTTGAGTGAATATGTCTGGGGCACTTTTAGGCCTTGAGAACAAGTTTATGGGTAGTTCTAGCTGCTAGTACCTTCACATAAATRGCTACAGGAAACTCTTTATAACACTGATGAGGCCAAACTCTATTTGAGCAGATGAAAATGGCTCAAATGAGATTAGATCTAGACTCTGATTAGAGTCTGTGGTAAATAAAGGGCTAAAGCAATCAATCTAGGCACAGAAAAGGCCTAGGTACTGAAGTGCACTGATGACAGTTTCCTAACTCAGGTGATTGAGGAGCCAATGAGGAGAGGCACTCTGCTGGACTTCATACCTACAAACAAGGAAGAACTAGTYGGAAGTGTGAAAGTCAGGAACAGCCTTGGCTGCAATGACCACAAGATTGCGGAGTTCAGGATCTTGAAATGAAGGAGTAGGGAACCTACCAAAGTAGGATCACAGCCCAGGGCTTCAGAAAAGCAGATTCAGCCTATTCAGGGACCTACTTGGAATAATCCCATGTGAGACAGTCCTAGAAAGATGAGGAGTCCAAGAGAGCTGCCTGATATTCATGGTTCACCTCCTCCAAGCTCAAGAATGGTGCATCCCAACAAGAAGGAAATCAAGCAAAAGTAGCTGGAAGCCTGTATAGATAAACAAGGAGCTCCTGACTAAAAGAGAAGCATATGAGAGGAATAAGCAGGGATAAGGGACCCAGGATAGATATAGAGATATTGTCCAAGTGTTCAGGGAGGGGGTTAGGAGAGTCACCCTAGAGTTGACACTTGTAAGGGATATGAAAGGGAACAAGAAAGGCTTCTGCAAGTAAGCAGCAAAAGGAAGGCTAGGGGAATCTAGCCACTAAATGAGGCAGGGGCCCTGGACACAGGGCACAGAAAAGGCCTAGGTACTGAATGCCTTCTTTGCCTCAGTCCTTACTGGCAAGACCATCCTCAGGAATCCCAAGGCCCTGGAAGCAGAGGGGAMGTCTAGAGCAATGAAGACTTTCCCCTTGTGGAGAAGGATCAGCTTAGGGAACACTTAAACAAACTGCACATATACATGTCCATGGGCAGGATGCACCCATAAGGGTATACAGCATAGAGAGCTGGCTAATATCATCACAAGGAATTACCTTTGAGAGGTCATAGTGWTTGGGAAAGGTGCCTGAGGACTGGACAAGGGTGCATGTCACTGCTTTCTTCAAAAAGGGCAAGAAGGAAGATTTGGGAAACTGYACATGGTCARCCTCACCTTGATCCCTGACAGAGCAACTAATCCTGGATTCTATTTCTAGACATGTGAAGCATAGGAAAGTGACTGGGAGTAGTCAGCAGGGGAAATTATGCTTAACCAATGTGATATCTTTCTATGATGAGAAGACTATGTTGGTGGATGAGCGGAGAGATGTGGATTTTGATTATCTCAACTTCAGTAAGACTTTTRACATTGTCTACTATAATACCCTCATAGACAAATGCATCGAGTACAGATGYCAGAGAAGTGGTCAGTAAGGGGGACTGAAAACTGGCTGAACTGTAGGACTCAGAGAATTGTGATCAATGGCACAAGTCCAGCTAGAGACTCATCACTAGTGGTGTCCCCAGGGATCAATACTAGGTTCAGTATGGTTTAGCGTCTTCATTAATGTCCTGGATAATAAGACCRAATGCATCCTCAGCAAGTTCACAGATRACAAAAAACTTGGGGGAGTAGCTAATAGACTAGAAAGTTGCACTGCCATTCACAGATCTCARTATGCTGGAGAAATGGGCAGAGARGAATCTCAAGGAGTTCAACAAAGGGAAGTGCAAAGACCTGAACCTGGACAGGAGTAACTCCATGCACCAGCATGGAGCARGTGGGGAGGAAAATGGCTAGCATACAAGTTTACAGGGGAGGACCTGAGGCTCTCGTGCACATCTAGCTAAACATGGGCCAGAAATGTACTCTCGTGGTAAAGAAGGCCAACAGTATCCTGTCCTGCATTAGTAAGAGTGCTACCAGCAGATCAAAGGAGGTGATCCTTCTCCTCTACTCAGCACTGCTGAAACCACATCTGGAATGCTATATTCAGGTCTAGGTTCCTCAGCACAAGAAAGAAATGGATTTACTGGAGCGAATCTGGTGAAGGGCCACAAAGGTAACTAAGGGCTTGGAGCATCTGTTATGCAAGGAGAGGCTAAGGAAGTTGGGCCTATTTATCCTGCAGAAGAGAAGGCTTGGGGGGATTTTATCAATGTTTATAAATATTCAATAGGAAAGGACATCATGCTCACTGACAGTATGAGATACAATGAGCACAAAGTGAAACATTGGAAATACCGCTTGAACAYAAGAAAACACTTCCTTACTGTGAGGGTGGTTCAACACTGGAACAGGTTGTGGCAACTCCATCCTTAGAGATAYTCAAAACCTGCCTGGACATGGTCCTGGGCAACTTGGTTTAGCTGACCTTTCTTGAGCTGGAGATTGGACCAGATGATCTCCAGAAGTTTCTTCCAACCCCAGCTGTTCTGTGATTCTATGAAGACTGAGTCAACAATCTCCCTGGAGGATTTTCAAGGAACATAGTGTTGCTCCTCATGTCATTATACTGTCATTATACCATAAAGAGAAATAGGGCCTCTTTACCATTGTTTCCTATGTCTGTTGAATTACTTTGCACTGTAGCACTTTCAGATGGTCCCATAATTTATAGTTTTAAAGAATATTTCCAAAGTTCCATAATTCATAATTTTAAAGAATTTTTTACCAATTCCTATCTATTAAGATATGTTTGCTATTGATGACCTCGACCTAGATGTGACCTACCTAGGCTGCTTCCCATGTTGATATCTCACCCATGTAATTCTCTTTATACAAAAATTACATTTCTACTTGTTTAGATTTATCCCAGCTGCTTCATTTTTTCCCAAAGCTGCTGGTTATGCTCTACAACCTTTTCTTCCCATATTGAAACATCATCTTTATAGTCTTTTATATCCTCTATACCAGCAAAAAATTTTGCATTTTGCCATCAAACCCCTCAGGGGCTGGAAACAACCCAAATGGTAGTCTCCAGAAACAGTATTTCTCAAAGAGACTGTTGAGTGTGAACAAATACCCTCCGTATTTTCTTAGGGCATCCTGTTGAAAGCTATTTGGCATTATCCATGTTCCCCAATATGYGTCCTCTTATAGGTAGAAGAAAATTATCCTATTTTATATATCTAATATCTCTGTCTATGTTGAGATGTAAACATAGCCAGAGATTTGTCTCTTTTTTATTTTAAAGGGCTAGCAAATATACACACTCTAGTGGTTCTTTTATATGTTGCATGATTTCCAGAACAATAAACAACGTAGTCTGTCTTTCGGTAAGATCTTTCCTCTACACATGAATTACTCAAAGTTTACCTCTTTCAGCTCTGTCCCTAGTTATTCTAGAAGTTTTCCTGTTCCCATTCCCTTACAATAGCTTGAAACCTTTTCCTTCCTGAAGTGTCAGAGCAATGTCTGCTGTCTGTAAACTTCATTCTAAACTTAGAGCTTTTACCACCTCTCAAATTAAAACTGTTGTGTTAATAGTGATTTATAGATCTTAATCTGGATTTTCTTTTCTTCTCTTCTAGGTTCCTGTGGCCCTCCTGTTTCTATCAGGGACTTACTTCCCTTGCAAAATCACAGGATTGTTTTTTAGCCTCAGATAAACTATTAGGCTGGTTTGGCCCTCATCCTACATCATCTCTTAGATAAATGTCATGTTATGTGAAACATATTGCAGGTTTGACACAGATTCTAACTGCTGTGCTATTCCAGTATTCAAATGGAGTATATTAATTTCTTATTACTTTATCATATGGTTATCATATGATAATTAGTGACCAGATTTACAAAGGATGTAGGATTTAACTCTGACCCTGGTTAAACATTAAAATTGCTGTTTGGTGCTTACGTGACTTTCAGAGTCAAAGAAGCATGTGTAGACATCTAAGTCRCAGTAAGGTATAAACCCTTCAGTTACATGTTACCATTAAAAAATACACGTCTCAGAGCAACAATGGGTTGAATGTACAATTCAGGTCATCAGTACTTCCATCCCCGTTACAGAGGATATTTTTCTGAGTTATAGTTCAGGCACTGATTTTCCATTAAAAGCTCACTGATTTTTAGAAAATTTAAAGTGCATAAAGTGCCACTCAAGACTCATTCAGAGGACTGATCTAATCACTGGACAATACCATAACAAGATGTTTCTTTTGATTATTCTCTCTTTGACCTATAAACATAGAATTCTTCTTTGAACAATGACATAGCTTCAACAGGAGGAATGTGTTGTGGCCTCATTCTGGCTTACCATAGTTTTTGTTGCAGTGGCTAAGACAGTCTTTTGGGAAATAAAAATCAGGAAGTTTTGAATCCCCTCTGGCAGAATTTTATTCCTGTTTTCTCATTTCCCAGTTAAATGCTTTAACTGTTGGTGACTGCCTCCTCCCTCTGCTGTTTTCATATTTGTTAGGTGATTTCATGGCATATTGCAGACTTCATCTTTATCCTCCCACATTTCCTAATGAGGTGACTTGAAAGTAAAGAGGCCATTCATTTAGATTAGATTCAGTTCAGGATTAGGCTGGATTCATCCCAATGAACCTTAAGAATTTAACTGTGGAGCCTAGTTTGCTCTATACTCCATCTATAGTCAATAAATCTCTCCATAGAGAAAGAGTAGAATGTCAAGGCCCCTAATTTAGGTATGTCTCAGCTAAGTGGTTGAAGGTAGGTGGATAAATCCAGGGCTACAAGGGGTATGCATTTAGACCTTTAAGACTCTAGTTCTAGAAAGAACTTAAGCACTTGCTTAAATACACTTCTACTTGGAATAGCACGTAAGCATATGCTTGTAGTTAAGCACCTAGAAATTTGGGATAAAATCTTTCAGTAAATCACCCTTTTCAAGACCACTGACTGTGACATATTTTTAAAAGAGAAATGACGCCTACACTTCTATTTTTCTGAAGTGATTTTAAGCCTCCCAATGGTAATAAAATATTTCCTAGTAAGCTAAACCTTATTAACTTTCTCAGATTTCGATGTTGTATTTCCAGCCTCTCTTTTGGGTTTGGAAAATTCCTGAAGTTTATAATTCCATTCACTTTAGTTTGGAAACCTGACATAATATTGTATTCAGATTACTAGTTATAATTGAAGAGATAAACTGACTGTATTTGAAGAGATAAACTATATCAGAATGATTATATGAATTGAGCCAACATGCAGAAACTTTTCCATCACACTGAAAAACAATGTTTTTGCAGATTGGGAAACMCAGCATATTAATAGAGGCTCATTTAGCATTTGGTCTTGTTTGATCTTTAAGTGGAACTACTCAGCCATCTTATTAGTTAACACCTTGTAAAATCTGTGTTCCTTGCTTAATAGAAGTCTAGCAATCGCATTTGGGATTCCCTGAAACAGCTGGCTTGATTTTTCTGAGCATAAAGTATGTTGTTACACGATACAATAATTGCAGAGGATCCAACTGAAACTGTAGCCTGAGAAAGCAGTAGGCTTAGAAAATGTAGCCCCAAGTAAGACCTATCCCTTCCTCCAAATGTAAGGATTGATTGTGCACCAGAAAAGTCAAAATACAAACTCCACTCTAACTATTAGAAAAGCAGATCGGGTCACTGGGCAGTCTTAGCCCTCTTGACTCCCAAAGGGTCAGGATTTCAATCTCTATCACACTCACAACRGGGAGTTTGCAGCAAGACAAAACTGTGCGCTTTATTTCCCCATCCCTTTAGGCCAGAAACCTGAGGAACCTCTCGTGTGTCCAGAGCTCTAGCTGCACTTTCTTTTACAGGCATATTCCTTGTTTCCTAGGATCCCTTTCACTCATTTCCCTGGGCTAAAAATGCAGCTTGTTTCCTTGTCTTTCCTCACTCCACAGCACACTTCCTTCTGCCTTGTCCTTGCATCTCYGTAAAGGACTTTTCTAGGCTCCTTTTCCAAGCCAGTTTAGTCTTTTTTGTTTGTAAAGGGAAACCAAAGCAGAAGAGAAATATTTAAGTGAATGTCTACTTTGACAATATGATCATTATTTGGATTTTGGTAGAACCTAAACAAAGTTAGATTCCTATCTGATAGACAACTTTTGAGCCTGAAATTATTTCATATATCAAGACAATTATATTTTAATCTATCTTGCATCCAGAGATGGTCCRTTGAAGTATTCATGTTTGTCTTGATGAAGATCTAACTAAATAAGATCAAAATGAAAAAGCTAAGGCAGAAGGTTTTATAATTAACATCAACAGAAATCTATGAGACCAGATTTTTTCCACTTAAATTGTTTCAGTCTAAACAGACTGAAAAGTTTTCCTCCTAGTAAGAGAGAAGCCATTAAATAAGCCATTTTAATAGCTCAGTCACCCCCAATTTATTTGGTGTCCCTTTGAGATTATCGAGTGAAACAAAAATAGTACCTATAGCAAGTAATGAATACAGAACATACTTTCACACTTTCCAGCMTTTCCCTCCATGCTGCTCAGCCTCATTTCCTTATTTTTAATGATAAATAAATTAACATTAATTTTCAGTGTTCACAGCACACCATATGCATCAGCTAGAAAATAAAAAAGAAAGAAAAATGGTTAGTAAATTCTTTTTAATGGAATGCAACATGTGCTGCCCCTTCTGTGAACTCACCACTCATTCAGGAAATTGATTTGTCAAGATATAAAATAAAAATGCATCATTTCATCACATTTTTAGAAAATATGGGTCCAATCTTGTAAGATGCAGAGAATTCTCAGCTCCCTTAAAGCTTTTCAATGGAAGCACTTAGCACCTCACAGTAACAGGCTGATTTTACATGTCGTTTTAATGACCCCTTTAATAGTTCATTCTGGAACTAGCAACACGGAGCATTACAGTGCCTAATGCCCTTGTTGGACCTGGCTCTAAGCCAACTTTATGCTTTGCAGCTTATTTGTACCCAACAATCTCACCTTAAAAAATATTTGTTTTCCCCGGGATGCAGGTGTTGATATAGCTGCTTTGTAGGTAGGATTCCTGGATCAGGTTGTAAATCAGAGCGTGGCGCTGACTGCAGAACAGAGTCCAGGCCTCAGGGCGGATCTGAACAGTTACTCCCCTCCTCCTCTGCAGTGATCCTGAGCAGCCCAAGAGCTGTCCAAGAAAAGCAGCTTGTACAGGCACTATGATGTCTGGAAAACCTTGCTAATATCGATTTTCATACAAGAGGGGTAGATATATCAGCCATGATTTTCAACACTTTGCACAGGTTTTATACCAGTGCAACTGGACTTTATTGAAGCTTTGCTTGCATAAAACTGATGCAACACWACGCACAATATGGCTTATTGCGATCACTACTCTTTTTCTTGCAAAATGAGAAGAATTGATTACTTCTGTCATATTTTGGGATATAATCAGTTATGACAGTCATTCTGGACCTCTGACATATCTGATACTATAACTTCCAAAGACACAGATTGTACCACCCCGTTGCTATCCTCCATAATCAAATCTGAATCATCTCTGAAAACATATCATATAAATAATCTTTTATTATTTATTTTATTGCTATTTTATTATTTATTTTATTATCTATTTTATTGCTATTTGATTATATCTTTAACTTGCATTTGATATTTTACACGTTTAACTTCAACCTTTCTCCCTTTTGACATCTGTCAAAAGACTTCCATAAATTCCTCCTGCTGAATATTATGCTTTGGAGTTTATCATTTTTTATACACAATACCAAAGGCAATCTTTTCAAATCTTCAGCATCTTCATACTCATCTGTTTGTACATCTTTCGCATAGGACACCTGAATACTTAACAGATGCTGGAGTCCTACTCACTTATTCATTTGTTCTGGCATTCATTCAAGTTAGCAAGTGTTTCCAGGTCAGCAGTTACTCACACTATCAGTTTCAGCAAAGTGTGAGAAAAGACCAAATATATTGAACCTGGCATTAGAAAAGTCCTTAGAAATTTCTTAGCTGATCCCATTCCCTGGTCATGGTTCAAGTAGGAAGACAGATGTCAGCATGGAATTAGGATGAAGCAAATAATGGATATTTTGGTGTATCTGCCAAATCCTGAAGCTGGTAGCTGGCAGCTGCGGTTCTGTCTAGATCCAGTCAGTTGCTCAGGACTGCCTATCTGCAGTCCTCTGGGTTCCTGGGACACACTTCAATCACATCTGCCACAAGGTCCAGAAAAGTCTACTTCCAAGGACCCTACCTTAACCACATTAATTTTGAGGTACTTGGAACAAATTTTTGAGTTCGCTTATTATGTTTCATCRAAAGATTATTTATATGAAAGCTTCTAACCAGTTCTAAATATGAGCAAGAAAAGTGACTACCACTTTATCCAATGCATTAGGAAACACATGACTGTTGTTATTTTTACATAGGGTGTGATCTATTTCACGCATGATTCAGCACAATCAGGAAGGAAAAATTAAATGAATAACTCAGGCAAAATCCTGTGATCTTTACTCTGATTTAACACAAGCTGGCTAATTTTCATCAATCCAATGGAAATTATCTGCGTCTGAGTAAAACCTGAGTAAGGTCATCAGGATTTGGCCCACAATAACTCAGAATTTCCTTTCTATTATTAGCCCAGTGATTTCTGGAAGAGTAGCAAGCAGAGACTGGGTGTGTTCTGTGGAGCAGTTGTATAATTTTGAAAGCAAGGACTGTCAGGAATTTTAAAACATGAGTTTTCAGTGCCTGTGTAGTACATAATTGGCTTCAGAACTTCATGGTCACTTTTTCTAAGTTGATAGTGATTCAGATGAACATATAAGATGAGCAAAATTGGTCCTTGAAAATGTGAATTTTCTTTTCCTTATTTGTAGTCTTTCTACAACAGATAATTTGTCCAGCACAGTTATATTGAGAAGCTTAGAAAACAAATTGAAATGGAAAGGAACTGGCACAGGGTCCAAAAGTGGAACTGCATGAATATTTTGGAGGTATCTACAACTTGTACATACATAATCAACTATTGGACCATGAGGAATGTGCAGCAAGAGCTGACAGGTAATGTTTTATTTCAGAGCAGGCAGTGGTTGGTAAAGTGTATTCAGTACATGGGATGGTGATGGCTGTGGTGTGACTTACGCTGTTAGAACAAGGCTGTGGTGTGGCATTTGGCCAGTGGCTGAAGTGAAAACTGAAAAGTGACAACAGTATCCTGCCAAAATCTGGTATTGTCCGACAGGCTTTTCATTTTATTCCAAAGGTCATAACATACTATACTCAGGCAAATCTCCTTCAAGAAATTCCCACTGAAGAAAAAACACTTCTTGACAGAATAAGTGCTATGTTGATTTTTTTTCRAATTTTCTTTGTACAGAAATAGACTTGCAAAGTAATGTCTGTGAAAAGGTAAAATCCTGCGAAAAATGTGGCCTGGTAAATGGATACATCTTGTAGCTCAGCAATTTGTGTCAATGTGTTCCATAGGAGGAAATCCTCCGTGACATGTATCTGATAATGGAATCATGTCGTATAAGGGTGCTTACAGTATGAGGGCTCTGCTGCTCACAGCGCTGTACAACGCAGCAGAGYGCCGGTCTAATGCCAGGCATCGAAGGCTGAGCCCTGCTTTTAGTTATTGCATCAGCAGGAGTTAAAGAAGCCTTGTTCTAAAAGCAAAGGCTGAAGAGACAGGGTTGAAAACTAACAAATAGTGAAGAGTGAGGCTTTTTGCATAAGTTGGACCAGATTCCCTTTCCATTTACGTTTTTTACATACTGACCTTTCTTATTCAGAAATAAAACACTCTTAAACCGTTAGTTTTGAAAAATCAAATCCCTTTTTCTGTCTGTCTAGGTTCTCACACAGCAGCCATCACTTCATTAGCAAAGTACCTCCATTATCCTGAGTACCTAATAACTCTCATTATCTTAGTGAGTCATTTGGGGATCGTCTATTTAATATCATTAATTTATTATGAATAAATATGAGGGCTAAAATCTACATCTGCTCTGGAAGATGGAAAGTTTCTAATTTCTGAGTTCTAGGTTACTTCAGAGCACATCAAACTATTAAAAAGATTTTATAAAATACTCTGAGAATAGAATAAAAGGTGGCTTGCCAATTAGATACAATACTTTGCCAAATGAAAAACAATAACTAATATTTATTTTAAAACCAAGAAGTGCGTATATGAATAGGTAAATTTATTTAATCTTGAACTAGATTTCCTTCCATGTCAAACTTTCCAGTCCTGTTAAGGAAAGTTTTGCCTTCAAAATGCTCTGAGGGCACAAGGACGTATTCAGTCATATTCTCTCCTAGATGTCTGGAGAACTTGTGTGCTGGAGCAATCGGCAGCATAGACATACTAAAGCAAAGTGAAATCTATTTCCTTTTCAATGTCCAGCCAGTTTTGCTGGAGTGAAAAACGGAGCAAACAACAGCCTCACACCTTTCCCATACTGTTTTTTCAATAGATAGTACCTAGTGCTAAGGTGGGGGAGTTCTTATCACTGGGATCCTACGCAGAACTTATGCAAAGACATAAGGTCATCCTTTGCCTTCTCCAAGACTAGGGTACAGACATGTACACTACCTTGGGACTGTTCCAAATGGAAGTGTAAGCCTAATTTTTCCTTCTGTCCTTTTTATTTGTATATAGTCCATGCTTACACACATTTCTGAATGAGTTAGATTAAGATCCCGGTTGGGACTTCAGACTGTTCTACTTTGTAGGAGGACCCAAGGACAAGTCTGTATCTGCAATGCATATGGGCTGGGCATAACCATGATGAGAGCTGGTCAGTAAAGTCCTTCCTTCCCTGTATCCTCCTGTATGTCATATCTCATGAGGGAATGTCAAATGGTCAGGGTCAGGTAAGCAATATACACTCCATTCTGGAAGAACCTTATGTCAGCTATAAAATGAACAATGAGAACGCTAGGCAGAGTAATTCTGCAAGAGGATGGCTCAGGGAGCATGCTTTGTATTAGCCCTCTCTRGGACTTATCCTATTGGCAGATCTGATGTAATCTCTTTCTCTTATATTTTTCTAAMATTAATTCTTTCAGTCTGAACTGGGACTGAAACCACTGATACTGCTTTTTTAAAATTGAGAGTTAAGGTGAAGAAAAGACTAACTGGAGTTAGTCAAATAAGCAACTATTTACACTGAATGGAGATTTAGAAGGCATAAAGATCCACATGTTTGTATTTTTTCATTCTATACTTTCTCAGACCTGCATCTAAAAGGAAAAAAAAAAAATCTTTCCCACTGGCCCTGAGAAGCACTGTAGAGCTCAAACAGTGTAGTACTGTATGGAAGTGCAAGGCATGCCGAGTTCCAGGCTGAGCTCTCCTGATTCCCCTCTGACTATGTAAATACCAGTCTTTCAGACAGGTCTGGTGCCTCCCCTGTTCTTCTTCCTACCAAATCTGAGCTGCCCTCTTAATCAGGCAAGAGAGAACATTTCCAAAAGCATTTTTTATATATATTCATATATCTATCTATCTACATATAAAGCCACGTTGTGACTCTAGCAGGCCTTTCAGGAATGCTTCTGGGCTTGATGTTGCGATAGCCTGCTCTTCTTTTCTCTTCTCCTCTTTTGTCTGTTGTACAAGCAGTGCTTCTCATATTTGTGTTTCTGTCTTTACTTTCAAGAACTTATTTTTCTCTCTCTTGCTTTCTTTTTCTTTTCCTGTTCCGTTAATTTCTGTTTTTACCTTTACTTTATCAGTTCTGGCATGCCAACTGGCCAGTTAGTATGTGGGTAGCTGTACAAATGACTTGAATTACCCAGCTGATAGTTAGGGTCTATAGTTCGTGAAGAGGGAAGGCATGGAAAGAAGAGAGTATTAAGGAACAGAGGATATTACCAACAGGTATGAGCTCAGATGGGTCATGGTAGGAGAGTTGCCGTTACTAAGAGGGAAAGGCAGGTGCATATTCATGGGCAACCAGTCCTGGTCAGTTCTGGAGCTCATGAGACAATTGGTTTCTGTGCCTAAAAAGGACTTAACATCCTCATATATTTCCAAATTGGACCTATAGAAACTGAAGGACTATTTTTTTTTCTTTCTTTTTTCTTGCTGTGTCTTACAGAGTTTCTTTTAATCATCCCCTCGTTAACACTAACACTTCTTAGATAGAGTCTCAATGTTGATTTATGCCTGTACCTTGCTCTGAACATTCACTTGATTTCTAGCTGCGCTCTGTGAAAGGACTAGGATTATATCTGTYATATTTACCACATTAGCAAGAGGTATAAATACTCATAGTCAAGAAAGAAATTGAATTAAAGTAGGATATGAGGAAAGAGATGTTGGAAAGAAAAATCAATTCAAATTCACAGGCTAAGTTTTCCCTCTCAAGTTTTATTAATGTGATAGTTTTCAAATCTTTAATGCTACAGCTGTACAAGTCAACAGAGAGTTTGGCAATGCATTTTTCGTCCTTTTGTATAGACTAGAGATGCCAAAAATAAGTGTAGTAAACCCCTATGAGCATTATTTAATAAAAACATTTATATATATATAAATATATAAATGTTATAAATATATATATATATATATACACACACATGCATATATATATATATATATATATTTTTTTTTTCCCTCTGAATAAAGGACAAAACTGCTGATGTGTGTTTCCAGGAAAATCTCCCAGTTTTGTTTCTTATCCAGAATCCTTCTGGTTTATTTCTTTAAACCAAATGCTTTTCTCTCATGTGGATGCAAAAATTTGAAAAGGAAAAAACCAAACATGGACTTAATATTTTGAGGTTGCATGAAATATTCCTTTTGTCACTTGATTTCTGCAATGTATGAGTATGTGATTACTCACCTTCTGCTCAGAAATCTCCAGGGAATTAGGAAGCTGACTATCTTATGTTCTGGAACACGAACCAAAGTATTGCTCCCAATAAATTACATCAGAAGTGTTTACTGGAAAATCGGCTCCTCTTGGGTACTACAGAATGTTGCAGCCTTGAAGTGCCCACATTATAGAAAGTAATTCATATATCAAACACGCGGTAATCCCAGTGAGGATGTGATGTACTAAAGTGGTCTGGGAAGACGGGATGTTTTGCTCTGTTCGCTGTGTCTAACAATGCCGAAATGTTTTTTCCCTGTCCATTTACTTTAACAATGTGCCATTCTGTACCTCATAAGCACTTAATTTATTCCAACTCTTTGGCCTGACCTGTAATCCCCCCTCTCCTTACCCATCTGACCCATCTGTGTTTCATTTCCCACTCATCAGCATCCAAAGAGCTAGGCCCAGGCCCTGTTTGGAACCATTAGACAGAGATTGGCACTGTTCCCTCTTCCTGCACCACATCCTCTGCTGAAAAAAATGACCATCAGATCGGAGAACAGAGCCTGCTTTGTCCCCGGCAACCAAGATCTGGAAGCACTTTCAATCATTTGCACTCTATACCCACTCAAACGCATTAATGTGATCAACATTGGGCCTGTTGTGGGCATTTTTTCCAGCAAATAGCTTGCTAACATTCCAGGCATGTACTTCCCTGAAAACAAGACTGAGACAGGGCCCTGAATATTCAATTGGAAAATCACCAAGAGCAAGAGCTTAGCTTGGCACGGCTGGTGTTGATTCTTAATAAGTGACTTCCTAAAGCTGAGGCATGGGGCTTACAGCTTCAATGACTTGTTTGAAAAATATTTTGTAGGTGCCTCATACCACTTTATTTCCTGTGGTATGCGTCATATTGTGAGCTATTCTGAGCCAGGCTGTTTAAGCACACTAACATTTTTTTCCAAGATTGTGGTGTTTAGCTAAAAATGTGCTTATACAAGATGAGCTCATAGCTATTAGTGCTGATGTAGTTTTAACTACTTGGATACCAATAGCCCAAGGCCTAAAACCTGCTGAAAAGGGGGAAAACCTAAGCAAAAAACATGTTTCACAGTCATTTAAGGCTTTTCAAAGTCGAGGCAACKGGGAAAATATTTCAAAATTCAGGTTTTGTTTTTGTAAGATCTTTGCTACAGTAAATACCTTCCAATCTCATTAGAAATGCTCTCTGYGCTAAGAGTTACTGAAGTGAATAGCCAGAGAGATTTGAGACATCCTATTAAAATTAATTTCTTTAATGTTTGTGCCTGTGCTACGCATGCTGCGTCCAGCAAAAGCAGTCTGTACGTAGTTCTCCAGTGCAGCTGCATCGACTAGGTACATCCTAATGTTTTATTCATTTGAACAGGTCTTTCATGGATGCTGCTATGATGACAAGGCAAGTTTGACTGTGCTGAAGGGGGTCAGCGGAGATTTTTGTCAGGGCACTGTGTTGGGGGGTGGACGTCTGGCTGTCACAGCCCTATTGTTTCATGCTGCCCTGTTGTGTGGCTCCCCATTCTCCCAGCTGGGAAAGGACGGGAGTATTTTGTACGTGACAGCTGAAATGTCGAGGGGTGGGATTTTTGGAGCTTACCTTGACACCTAAAGAAGAGAAGGAGCAGGTCTGCGAGGCACCTTGCAGCAGCCCAAGTGTTGCAGCAAAACTTCACCTGCCGGGATCGCATCAAGTTGTGTCCGACACAAAGATCTAAAAAAAAAATAAAAAGAAAAAGAAGGGGCTGAATACCTATGTGAAATGTTTAGACTGTTCACTTCCAGGACAGTAGCTACATCCCRAACTTGATCTGCTTCTAGAAATTCCATGCAGAAGACATAAGTTGGAAATAATCACAGGAGGGAAAATGGAAATAATTTACGGCTTYCCAAAATATGCTATGTATGGAGCAGGGGAAAAGAGAAAGGTAGTGACTTGCAAATGACAGACAAGGTGATGCACTTTTTCAGTGCGAACTTTTTCGCAGACAGGAGATTCGGCTGTAGAATAGCTTCTGTAAAAATACATTTGCATGTACATATTTATTTTTCATCCATACACCTTTGGGTGTATTGCAGTGAAAAATAAATGAGAGGAGATTTGAAGCTGAAATTTGTGAACAAGAATTTTTTAAATCATTTTCCCTGAAAGATCTACTCTAAAAGTTTGTTTGTTAGATTGTTTTGGTTATAAATGCATATATCTGAATAGAATTCAGACCCCTTTTTAACACGGAACCTTGTAGTTTCTTCCTGAAACACATAAACAAGTATCCCGTCCAATTCAATCAACTCTGGTTCTCCGTTTCTATGGCTTCCATGGTAATTTATGGCATTATGTTAATGTGGTAGTATTTTTTGACAGTCTTCAAGTGTGCACCTTTTGTGTGTGTGTGTGTGTGTGTGTGTGTGTATCCGAGTCTTAGCTATGTGAATGCCTCACAGTTAGGAAACACAAACCTAGATCCTATCAGAAATTTACTTATATCAATGATTACCTTATTTTTGGCATTAAAAAAAAATTCTAAAGCTTTTGTTTGTTTGTTTGTTTGTTTGTTTTTTGCCTTTGAAGTGGTTAAGAGCTTGGTGGAGTATAGTTTCAATTATAGCTACCTACAAGCTCCCTGCAAAGTAAATTTCAAATCTTCGAATCCCTTTTTAATACACTACGCCTATTACAAATTGTTTTGTATTATAAAAAATAAGCTTCCTCATTTAGTGAAGTAATGGGAAGAGAATGCGTGTAATAGAATGTCAGAATAACAAATTGTGTGATCAATCATAGTATTTCAGGATAAATCTGGTAATGCTAATGATTGCTACAGCGGTGCTGAAGTTCTGCCCTCATGATGTTTGAGTTGATTTGAGTTTTTCCCTTATTTGGCCCCATAACAGAGCTTTAATGTTTAACATGGGCATAAATTCTCCGTAGCTCTCAAGTAAAGACTATATTTGAGAGCTGAATAGAATACTTGAATTTACTCTCCAGATTTTTCTTCCATGATCAAGTAAAGTTCCATGTAACTTTCCTTCCCAGCACAGTGCACACAAAATCTCAGGAAACAGCAGGGCTCAATTAGGAGCCTGGTTTATAGTTTCACCTGAAAAAATACATTTTTWAAAAAAATCATATATGTTTGGCTGTGCAGATTTTTTTAGTCAATAAATTCTTGCTAATTAATCACATTAACAGCACTCCTTAAAAGTTGAAACAAAATCACAAAACAAACCAAAAACCACATAAATATCATGTATAAAGACCTATTCATCAATGCATAATCTGCAATCTAAAAACAAACGTTTCTTCTGTTTCTTTTTCATTCTCTCTTATTCTTTTTCTCTTTTCTCCATCTTTCTTCTCTCTTGCTCACTCTCTCTCCTTTTCTTTCCATCTTTCTTTCCTTATTATAGGCACAGTGCAGAAAAAGACCTGCTATCAAAGGTGAGAACACAAGAGAAAAAACTGGATAGTTTTTTGTTGTTGTTTTTTTAAGGTGGTATTCAGTTACGTGATGTAACATTTTCCCCCTTATATCTTGACTTTAGATGCCTATTTTAGAATTTTAACTACAAGTGACTGCAGTCACCTCCCCCAGACAAAAAGCAAAATGTAAAGGGAGGTCCTGTTCAATCACTGTATTGTCCCAGGATGCTGAAAGCGGTAATCCTCAGTGCAAACGGTGGCACTGAATGCTGCACTATGATCTGTGACTGTCTGATGTAGAGTTGATGACACAAAGGCAGGATTATWTAGAGTCTAACCTATAACATAAAAAATAAATAAATAAACAGAAACAGTCTGGCTTAGTGGGATTATCATTTATGACAGAGCTACTTGCTTAATTTTTTGAAAGCATCAGTGCAAAACCACAAAAACTTAACATTGTAGCAACTTATGAATTGGTAAGCTCCTAAATCAAGGAATATATCTTTTTTTTTGTCAAATTACTTTGGATGAAGCATGAATGGCAGTAAAAACAACTTATTGTCCCTTCCCATAGTAAGCTACAARTGATTCTTACAGTAAAATAAGTCAATTTCTTTTGATTTCAGTAAAAAAAAAAAAAAAAGCTTTTACTCCTTTGTATACAGATGCTGTACTTTCAGATAGACCTGAGTTACTATCACTCTCTTTTACCACAGGCTGTTGGTATGCATAGAGCATTATTATACACAAATGAGTTCACTACYATGTATATCTGAAATGCTGTATTTACAGGGTTTATAACCCTCTTCTAACATAAGCTTGGGATATGAAAAGGTCTCTGAACTTTTTTTTTACCAGTAAAATTCAGATGATGATCATTATAATCACTGTTGAAAACAAGTAAGAAATCAATTACTTTGGCTGCTCGTGAAGTTTTGAGTTAGCCTCTATTTGTTACACTTATTTCCAGATTGCTGTAGTTTTTTGAAATATCCATTCCTCTTTGGGTCTTCCTCAGTGTTTCTACGTTCGCTGTTAATGTTCCTTCTTTTCTGATGGCAACCTGGCCCCAGGAAATCTGCAGGACTTTCACAGCAAGGTGTCCTTTTGTGGGGTTGCACAATGCTGCCTTGTTCAGCCTGCACATACGAGGCGTACAGGGCTTGACTTTGGTGTACAAAGTCATTACACAAAGACAATCCCTTTCCCCTTACAGTTATTTTTGTTTAACACGAGGGCAAATAGCTGAGGGTCACAACCGGGGTGAATGTCAAAAGAATGTGAAAGATATGGGACAAAAAAGTGGGGGTTCAGGTGTGATGGGGAAGCAGGGCAACAAATAAATTGAAATGATGAAAAAGATCCTCAGTCAGACAGCCCAGCATCGTAGCTATTTATCCAGTACCAGGAAAAATAAAGCTTTATTCTGTGCCCTACCCCCCCACCCCCAGGACATTAGTAGGAAAAGATGGTGGCCTTTCTCTACACAAGGGGATTTTGTAGGAGAAAGCCAATTATTTTCAGAAATTTGAAGAATCTGTAAACCTCAGCTGGTGACACTGATGGAGATATTGCACTGCAGGATAACAGGTCACATTGGAGGTTATGGTTGTGGGACTAACCTGTGAAAGATATTTAAGGCAGAGAGAAAACAGCTGTGCTGGACATATTGGAAGAGAGAAAGTTAATGAGGGGATTTTAAGGTAGTGAAGATGTCAGTGTGATAAGCCCACCCAGGCTAAAATAAATGAGCAGTATTTTGCTTGAAACAGTGAAGTTACAGGCAATCAGGAGAGGGAGGCCCTGGCTCACTTGAGTACTGATTTCAGGGTGACAGACAAGGGATTACTTTAACTTTTGCCTATCAGAATGTGTCCTTGGAAAACTAAGAGAAAACAGAGATATCTTCTGAAGTCCGCTGACTCTGCAACTACTGTTGCATGTTGAATTCCCCATGTTGCTCTAAAGAGCCAGGCAGAGAGCTTTGTCAAGGAAAATGGAGCTAGACTGTAAGCAAGAGACCTTGCTGCAAGCTGGTGGTGCTGACACGGATGAATGCAACTCTGCTGCCAGTGCGAGAACGGTGACAGCGTGCCGGAGTGCAGAACGCAGTGCTGCGAGTACAGCTGCGGATATCTGCTGTGTGCCCTGAAACCAGCGCCTCACCGAATGAAACCTGCAACGTGCCTGGGTCTGTGGCAGCATCTGTTGACTTGATGCTGTCATGCTGTTTGTGATATGGACTTAATTGCAGTTGGTTTCTGTGGCTAATTGCTCAAGGTTTGCATGTGTACTGAAATTTGTGATGCTCTGTGTTTTACCAAACTTTATCTTTCACGCGCCTGTTAAAAATGTATCAGGACTTGAGACAAAGGCTGGAGTGGAACAGAAGTCTGTGTGGTCAAATGCAKTAATTTTCCAATGATGAAGTGAGGAAACTGGGCAATCTATTATGGGAAGGTAGAAGAATTTGTAAATGATGGTTGAGAGCTGCTAAGAGATTGATGTGGCTGGATTAAAAAAGTCACTTGATAGTTCATTTGGATGAGCTCATGTTACATATGTCCTCTCTTACTTATTACTGAAGCATGAGATTTGAATTCTATCCTTTGTTACTTCTTCACACTAGCATTAGTGTATATGTATATATATTTTATTTTTTCTGTCTGCAGTGTTTGTATAGCAAGCAGAATAGTTTCTAAACAACATGCTGAGACTGATTAGCTGAGATGCCTACACATTCTCCTTCCTTTACAGGTTTTAAGACACTCACAGATGACCCCATTATCACAACTAGTTTTTACATAGAAAGCACTAGATGCTATGTGATGCATAACAACATAATTTGGAGCTAATTCCTGTCTTTGCTTTTGTTTCTGCACCCCCCCCCAAAAAAAAAGAAACAAAACAAAACAACAAAAAAACTTGTTTTTACGTAGTGTGGACACACCAGCAAGACTGTCCAGGGATGTTTTAGCCCCAGGGCACCCTTGCCGTATACATACTCAGCAGGACAGAACAGAACCCGAGTAAATGCAACAGGTCTCCTGTTATCAGTTCCAACTAGAAAACTGTTGGAAACAGCGTGTTTCCTTCTGGGAAGGATCGAGCACTGCTACCCTGCTGGTCTGAAGTGCATCCCACAAAATCCTGCGTTTTGCTCCATTCAGTATCTTGTCATGGCAGCACATGTTAGATGCACCTCTTTCTTGATCCTTGCTGTAGCCCTGTACCTCAGCACTTCTGCCCATCTTCTACCATGTGTTGCCGATATCACATTTTAAGAAGAATAAAAACAAATGGTGTTTTTTCTAGGTGAGAAAAAGTAAGTGCCATTCCTAATGGAAATGTGTATGATGCTCTCTTCCTAAGTTTGTTGTCAGACTATCCAGCTCAATATTCTCTTCTATAACAGCAGCTTTTCTGCTTTCTTGGCTATGCAATTCATTGGAGTGGGCAAAGTCCAAGAAAAAAGATTGTTAATAATTTTGTCTCGTACAAATGGATATAGGTGATTATTTTAATAGTGAATAATTTGTTGGCTAAGAATTACAATAAAGTGATAGTAAATGAACCTATCCTGAGTGAAGGTCTTATACTCTTTTATCAAGACATGTTATTGTCATCGTTGTTGTCGTTGTCTTTCAGGTGTATTAGCCAGAATTGCTTTTGATTTGATGGCAGTAATTGAGTTATTAAAATATCGAGTGCTGGGGAGTTATTGGGTGTGACTTCGAGGAAATGTGATATTTAGTAGCTTGACAACACTCCAAAGCCTCTGATTGTGTTAGTTTTTTGCAGAGCTTAGGAAAACTGAATGGCATTGGCCTGATGCCACAAGATATCATTATGCAATATCAAATACAATTAAGAAAATTAAGTAACATGAAATTATTTAATTTTTAGCCTGCACTTTCTCAGAAATGAAATGACATTATGTCTGGCTTGGAATATAAACCACACTAGTACCCCAAAACTTAATTTAAGGTATTTCCACGGCCTACAGATTCTAGAGTTTTTTCTAAAAATTTTAGTCTTGGAAAAAAATTCCTAAAACAGCTAAGAATGTTTCTCATGGTTCTCCGTTTTTCTTTTTCAGATTGCTCCTTATAACCTGCTAAGTGACAAAAATACCAGTCAAGAGAACTTGTAGTGAGAAGGTATATGGAGTTGGCAGCTGCAGAAGAGCAAATATGATTTTCATATTTTTTAATTATGACTGTGGATGTACCTAGGATAGCATGTCATAATTTAGAAAGAACAGAAACATAAAATTACCAGGAAAATACACAAACACTTATTTATACGTGTGGAAAGATTAAGGATATTTAGTTTTCGCTATTGGAGCAGTATCACGGAGTCATAGAATCAGTAAGGTTGGAAGGGACCTCTGGAGATCATCTAGTCCAACCTCCCTGCTCAGCAGAGTCACCTAGAGCATGTCAGACAGGGTTGCATCCAGGCAGGCCTTGAAGATCTCCAGAGAAGGAGAYTCCACAACCTCCCTGGGCAACCTGTGCCAGTGCTCCGTCACTCCCACAGGGAAGAAATTCCCCCCCACGCTCAGGTGGAACTTCCTGTGGTTCAGTTTTTGCCCATTGCCTCTTGTCCTGTCACAGGGGACAACTGAAAAGAGTTTGTCCCCGTCCCCTTGACACCCTCCCTTCAGGTACTTGTACGCATTGATAAGATCCCCCCTCAGTCTTCTCTTCCCCAGGACAAACAGGCCCAGCTCTCGCAGCCGTTCCTCGTAGGACAGATGCTCCAGCCCTCGGATCATCTTCGTAGCCCTACGMTGGACTCTCTSCAGTAGCTCCATGTCTCTCTTGTCCTGGGGAGCCCAGAACTAGATGCAGTACTTGAGATGAGGCCTCCCCAGGGCTGAGGAGAGGATCAGGATCACCTCCCTCCACCTGCTGGCAACAGTCTTCCTCATGCACCCCGGGAGATCATTGGCTTTCTTGGCCACAAGGACACATTGCTGGCTCATGGTCAACCTGTCATCCATCAGCACTCCAAGGTCCTTCTCTGCAGAGCTGCTCTCCAGAAGGTCAGCCCCCAGCTTGTACTGGTGCCTAGGGTTATTTCTCCCTAGGTGCAGGACTCTACACTTGCCTTTGTTGAACCTCAGGAGGTTCCTCTCCGCCCAGTTCTCCAGGTGTCTCTGAAGGACAGCAAAGCCCTCTGGTGTGTCAGCCACTCCTCCCAGCTTTGTGTCATCAGCAGACTTGCTGAGGAGGCACTCTGTCCCTTCATCCAAGTCACTGATGAAGAAGTCGAATAGGATGGGACACAGTAATGAGCCCTGGGGGATACCACTAGCCACAGGCCTCCAACTGGACTCCATGCTACTGATGATGACTCTCTGAGCTCTGCCTTTCAGCCAGTTCTCAATCCACCTCACTGTTCACTCGTCTAATCCACACTTCCTGAGCTTGTGTAGGAGGATGTTATGGGAGACAGGTTGAAAAGCCTTGCTGAAGTCAAGGTACACAACGTCCACTGATCTCCCCTCATCTGTCCAGCCAGTCATTCCATCATAGAAGGCTATCAGATTGGTTGAGCAGGATTTCCCCTTGGTGAATCCATGCTGGCTACTCCTGATCACCTTACTTGAAGAAATACGGAAATTACACAATAATTAGGTTTTAGTCCAAAATCAAATCATTTTATCTTGTCTATCTAGCTACATCTGCCAATACCATGAGGAAAAGACATATTAACATGCACATTATTCAGATTCAGATAGCACAATACAGGGATATTAGTTGGCTCAAGACCCCAGATAAAACAAGCGCAAAATTCTGAAAATAGCACCCAGAAGATGTCACAYTGGACCGTTGGTTGCATTTGATTTCTATATTAGAAGGCAGTGGGTACTTTGACATAATAATTCCCTTACAGCTCTCTTTTGCTACACATCAGTTGTTTGACATACTCCCTTTTCTCTTCTACTGACTGTATGCTTTCTGTCAGCATTTTGAATCCCATTACACTGTTAAAAAATATTTTCCTCCTTTCTTTAGTCATAACCAGTCCTGTAAATGAATACACTCATCGTCTCTCTTCCCTTCTCTCCCTCTGCTTCACATAACTCTATGTGCCTATGCCAGTGTTTCTCAGGCTGTGCTCAGAGGAGCACTTGCTGATGAAATGTGCTGCAGAAGTGGATCTTGTGGCCCTGGTCTCCTCCTGCATTCTTCCCTTAAAAGCTTCCAGAAAGACAGGAGATGCTAATAGTTTTCATGGGAGATCTCGTGACAATACCCACCTTTAGTGTTTAAAAACTTAAATCATCTCAAAGCATGAATGAGAGAGGGCTCACAAATTGCCTGCTGAAGCAAAGCTACCAACAGGAGATAACCCAAGAGTTTCTGGTAGAAACCATGTAAGGAAAAAAATCTGAATAGATGTGGTATTGTCTAGAGAGATTAAGATTTCCACTTGGTAATCTATGTCCAGTAGATTAGCATGAACAGGAGTAGGAAAAAAATAAAACAAAACAAAACAAAAACATACCTCTTGGCCTCATTCTCAGGGAGAGAGAGCTGTGATGAACATCGGGACCTAATTAATACCTGTCCCTTGGTTTATTCCAGATTCTTTCATGTGTGACTCCATAGAGTCTGTGAAATATCTGGCCTCATATTAGCAAACAGCTCTGCTTTGTGCTTCAAAAGCACTATATAAAGATATTCTTCTTAAAAGACAGATTCAGTGGCACTTGGGTTTTCCTGAAATTCTTCGAAGTGGTTTTAGAACAAAATAAGACAAAAGAGAGGGGAAAATATCTTGCAGACTCTCCCTGTAAGAAGTTATTGAAGGTCTTGACAGATTTTCAGATGCAGTGATTTGGAGGGAATGTAATAAATTATCTTAATAAATAGGCTTCAAACTAGTTAGTGCTCTTCCTTGTCCAAATGCTTAAGTAAAAAAGGTTTTTTTCTCTTGTGACATCTGAGACTGAATACAGAAATAAACCACACATTTGCAATATATTTGTCACTGACTGTTTTTGACAGCAGTCTATCACCCCGATGCATTCTATTGTGGGCTCCAGAAAACAAATAACCTAATGTTGATCATCTTAAGGAGATGTAAAGAATGCAAGTAATCTTTTAGTAATGCTCTTCCATGCATTACTGTGTAATGCTCTCAGCAATGATGAAAAAAAAAAAGACGTGACTGCTAAGAAATCTTCTCTTTAGAGTCTATGAGAACAGGTTAGACAAACATCCGTCAGGAATCCATTGAGCAGAAGAATAGACTATGCAGCCTCTCACAATCTCTTCCAGTCTGGGATAATGTAATTCTACAATAATTTAGAAAAAAAATAGGTAGATCAAATATAATGCAATTTAATTACATTATTGAACTGAAAATAGAACAAGGTCCAGACTCATCTTTCATCTGGAATGGTGTAAAGTATCAGTAAAAACTTCCTAGAAATAATTTACCAGAGGGTAAACCTAATATAAGAGAGAATCCACTTAAAAGCTCATTCATTAATTATGTCTTTTAGGAAACATCCTGATATCAATGAAAATGAATAGAGCTAGTAAATAACACCAACAAATTGTAAACTTTGCCACATAAAGACAGTTCCTAGGAAAAGGCTAAAGTTTCAAGGGGTCACATCTCAATTCTTTAACACAAAGGGCATCCCATTCCTGTCTTAATCTGTAATACTCATTGGAAATTTTAAAGATGATGTATTTGTTCCCAAGTTATTTATCTGTAGGACTGGGAAGGTTAAAGTTCAAGACTTGCTTAAAGGAAGCAACTAGAGAGAAAGAAAATATAGTAGAGTATAATAATCCTTGAGACAGATCAGGGATATGTCCTTGCTAAAATAACTCTCTAGTGATCATTTGCACACAAGATGGCAAAGCCTGTAGGTGGTTTTATTTGGACATATAATTTAAATTAAGTGAATGAATGGATAGGTACTATTTCTCAATGAAATATATGTGAATGTATATAAACAGAAAATTGAAATAACATGTTTTAGGCCTCAGCTATATAATCAGTTACATCATGTAATTAAAAAGTGAACATTTTGTTTCTTTTGATGAGAYCTTTTAAAATGCTATCACAAAGAGTTTTTTATGCAACTGGGAATTTTGAAGCAGGCAAAAAGTAAAAAAAAAAAGTAAATATATAGTTTTAGCTGTTTATTTTGAATCATGACTTTTTAAGAGGAGCAATTAGGGAAGTATTTTAAATTGATGTACGTGATCTTTGTGAGATTCTTAGCTGTTGTACTATCATTGACATATTAAAGCTGAGATCTGACAACCTGGCTGAAAACAGGTAACTGAGACACCTGGATTCGTTCCATAGCTCTGCTCCTGTCAACAATTTTTCTTGGACAATTTACTGACACTCTTTGTGCTCCAGTTATTATGCTTACGTTTAAGATGAACGGTACTGAGTGAGATTTTTTTCAAAGGCAATGGGTGGAGATTGGTATTTCTAAATAGTGAAATACGGACATTTTAAATTCTTCAGCTGAGTAGAAGTACTCCTGCCTGCAAGGTCTGTGAGTTAATTTAGGATCCCATAAAATATAGTCAAGAATTTTATAAACTTATTTCAATCTCTAACATAGATTGCCACCTGAAAACACCCATCCACTCCAAGGGCTGCAGTAGTCAGTGTCTTGTCTAACACTTAAAGACATCGATTCGGACAATGCTCAAGGATGGAACATGGAAAGCAGCACAGGTTTTCAGACACATGAGAATATGTGCAAAACATAGAAAAGAGAGTTTTAAAGTGTGAAACAAAATGCAGTATAGATCACATTCCAGGTATTTTAAGGAAAAAAAAAACTGACCATAAAATTTTTGGCACTTTTTTTTTTTTATGGCATAGTGTGCAGCTGTATATCAAAGAAAAAGATTTTGGGCAGATTTAGGCTGAGATGTGGCCAGATCCTAACAAGTGTAAACTGGTATAACTTCGTAGAAGATTGGCTCAGAACGTCTGGTTCAGGCTATGCATAATTAAACATACAGACATCATGACTATTTGATTTAACTTTGGTTAATGCATCTGAGCCTGCAGTATTGCTTAGGGGAACAATATAAGTGGCTTTGGATTTAACCATTAGCTTTTCGCTTTCTGATTATTCCATTATGTTTGGGCTTTGACTGAGCTTATTTTTTCCTGCCCAGAAGCCTCAAACTATGAACTGAGAATGACATTTTACTGAGAAAAAGAGAATAGAAAAGTAAAGAGCAGGCAGATATATTAACCTTCCGTACTTTTCTTTGATAAAAAGACATTAGAAATGCAGGAAGATAACGTGATAATTATCCACTATCTATACAGGGAAATCTAGAATAGATGTAGAAAATACCTAGRTTAGGCATTGCATAGAGATGACGTGATGACACAGCAATATACTGACAGGACCAGTACAACTTTATTATATAAGAGATGCAGGGATGAGCTCTGATCTGCATTCTTGTTACCGCGGGGAAAGTGTTCCAAGGTCATGAATAGGATTTGCCGATAGAAGAGAAAAAACACATCACCTGGCACTGCAAATCACTATGTCTGTCTTTTGCAGCATTTTTCTCTTTTGTTTTATTTTGTTGCTTTTGGATAATGCYGGGGGATATTGGTGATATGACCTAGAATTGTTTGGCAAAACAGGGCATCAATCTTTGATCAAAAGTTTCTCTTAGGTGAATATTTTACAAGGTACCCTCATGCGTATATATGTATTTTAGATCTTATTAAGTAAGAATAACCTTTATTAAAACATACCTGAATTCTACAAAATATAGAAGCCTACTTTCAGTCTTTTATTTTTCAAGGGAGAAAAAAGAAAGAAAGAAATGTAATGTTTGGATCTCATTAAATTTTTAAGATTACCCAATAAAATATAAGTGTTCATAGCTTCATAAGCTTTTTTTCTTTCTGACAACAATCTCCTGTTTGCAAAATATAAAAATGATATTTTTGGGATTTGACCTACTGGCCTGGGATGGGCTCGAGAGGAGCAGAATTACAGAAGAATTAAAAGCAGAAGAGAAGAAATAATTTTTTATTTATCATAAACTGAAGCTTATGYTTCATTCTTATTACACGTGAACTAACAACTTCCATATTTCCTTTTTGAAAAATAGGAGGATGTTGGGTAAAGCTGGTTGAAATTTTATAGYTGTTTTTGTTGAGCAAAATGACTCATGTTTGATAACAGTTTGTRTTCCTCCGAAGAAATAGGAAATTTGAAATATATCAGCTTCACTACCAAGTATCTTGAGTTTTCCTCTTGTACTGATGAATTTTTACAAAGAAAATACCTCCCAAAACTATGAAAGATAGTTGTCAGCTTTAGTTGTCTCCTTGCTTCTTGTATTCATGATCCCTAGACAGTGGTTTAATCACAGATACCTTTCCCACAGAATAGTATGGAACAAACTCTCAGTCTTAATTGAGCAAAGTGGTGAAAAAATTAAGACAAAAATAATCAGCTATTCACACAATGAATTAAAGATACTGTTGTAGAAAGACAGTAATTCCTTATTACATCATTTCCCCCAAACAAAAAGCGTCCCTCTTCTGTCTCCCTATAGGCAACATGAACGTACTTTAAAGACACATTTTACTCTGAATTTTGCAGAGATGAGCATGGGGACATTCCTGTGCTGGACATAAACCAGAGCAATAGTATGYGGCAAGAGAAGAATGGAAGTACTTGACTCAGGTCAACTTATAGTTCTATCTATTCCCTTTTAATAGAAGACCAACCATATATAATTATGAAGGAAGACAAATTACTTCCAGCCTAGTCTTTTACTGGAGTGGCTAGATGAGTTTACACCAGGAATTTGATAGAAGAATGTAAAGAATGACCAACATTTTTCCATCTCTGCACACAAAATAATATATTAAAGGGAACACGCTCCATTTACTGCAACAGCAGTTGAGAGATTTTGATACAGTCAGGAAATTGTGAGCTGAGTTTCTCCTGGAACATTTGCTATGGCTTTTGTGGATAACAAGATTAAAGAGCCCTTCATAGGGGTTATTTTGCACCTTAGCTGGGATGGTGCCAGCCATTCTTGAGGTTTTCACGTCTCATAGGAAGTGGACAAATGGTAGCTATCAAGCACGTAGGTGGACCCTAAAACATAGATAGCCTATGAGGCTGTGAAGAATGGGAGTGGGGAGAGAAACCGCATGCACACACGCGAATGCACGCACACACACAAAAGCCCACAGAAAACAACACAGTAGATGTCTGGATGGATTGGATGGGTTAGGGGATAAAAAAGGGGAGTCAGGCAGTTTAGAAGGACCTGGAAGCACTGGTGGATGACAAGCTGACCATGAGCCAGCAATGTGCCCCTGTGGCCAAGAAGGCCAATGATCTCCTGGGCTGCATTAGGAAGAGTGTTGCCAGCAGGTGAAGGGAGGTGATCCTGCCCCTCTACTCAGCCCTGGGGAGGCCTCATCTCGAGTCCTGTGTCCAATACAAGAGAGACATGGAGCTACTGGAGAGAGTCCAGCGTAGGGCTACAAAGATGATCAGAGGGCTGGAGCATCTGCCCTAGGAGGATTGGCTGTGAAAGCTGGGCCTCTTCAGCCTGGGGRAGAGAAGACTGAGGGGGGATCTTATCAATAAGTACCTGAAGGGAGGCTGTCAAGGGGACGGAGACAAACTCTTTTCAGTTGTCCCATGTGACAGGACAAGAGGCAATGGGCAGAAATTGAAGCACAGGAAGTTCTGCCTGACCGTGAGGGGGAATTTCTTCCCTGTGAGAGTGACAGAGCCCTGGGACAGGTTGCCCAGGGAGGTTGTGGAGTCTCCTTCTCTGGAGATCTTCAAGGCCCGCCTGGATGCAACCCTGTCTAACATGCTGTAGGCGAGCCTGCTGAGCAGGGAGGTTGGACTAGATGATCTCCAAAGGTCCCTTCCAACCTTACTGATTCTATGATTCTATGATTCTATTCTTCACATATTTTGTTCCCAAACACGTTATATTATGATCAATAGTGCCTTAAAGGCATTACCCTCCTTATTGTTCCCCACAACCACCTAACAGAACTTTCTTTTTCATAGAGTCCTAGAATAAAGTGCAATGCCTTTGGTGCCATCTTTCCCTTTCAGTCACTGAGTATTTGCCCAGTTTACCTGAGGACATTTCAAGCCTCCTGGAGCTCCTACAGTTTATTACTTTCTCATTCTGATCATAGCAATAGAAACCTCCATCTTCTGTTGATCAGCAACAGCAAAAGGTAGCCTCAAAATGATGAATTTGTTGCATATGTGAGTCCACTGATATCCCCATCTCTCTGCGCTTTCCACACCTTCTCCTCAGGCTCTCAGGTTTCTGTATAGTCTTCTTCTTAGAGAGGGTTCCTTCCAGTTCTATGGCCAGTGCTTGTTTGGGCTGTGAAAAGAAAGAGGAAGGTCTCTTCTAACTAATCATCTAAAGTTGTGTCTTAACTGTAACTTAACTGAGAGCAAGGCCAGCCTGATGCATCTGGCCCCTCTAATCGCTCAAGAGGAGCTCCAATATTTCTGTTCCTAAACCCAGAATACAACAGAGCTTAAGTAAAACTTAGTTTCTGCTGAAATTCCATGCTTAAATTTAGGTTTTGRGACTGTATCTAGCCTTACCTCAGCTCAGCATGCCCAGGGCCCTAGACCTCTCATGGTGACATAGGTGAATAAACACTAGCTCCCATCCACGCAAAAGGAATCAGAGCATGAGGAGAAGGTGGTCACCCTCAGGTCTTAATCAACTATGGAGCTGAGCTAGAGTTGCCCCTGACCCAGGGTTCAAAAGTAGTCTGAGGTCTGATGGTATAAATAAGGCCTAAGAAAGTCAAGTAGTAATTAATCTATGCAACACAATCTAATGACTGATATAACATACTATTCAGCAATAAGTATACTCTAAACAGAAAGGATGACTGGATTTTTTTTTTCTACACTTCTAACTAGATAAGTCTCTGCAAAGGAGCTAGAATAATATAGCATTGGTTAATTGTTAAACTAGAAATCATATTTAATCTTACAAGCTCAGGTCATAGCAGAAAGTCTGTTTTAGGTAAAACTGTTTGAAAACTAGATCTGTATACTGTGTGAGTGAAGGATAGTGCCAGTCAACAAAACCCTGCACTTTGCAGGCCAGGATCTARCCCTAATTTTCTGGTTGCACTGACTGGGTTGTGGGAATTGGCACTTCAACACAGGGTTAACTTTAATTAAATGCCTTATTCATATATTCCTGGCAACTAATGACCAGTGGGAAAGAACCAGGCCTATTATTTGAAGCCACTGTCAATGGTTATGCCACTGAGGTTAGATTCCTAGCCACTACTTTCTAAGAGTAGGTATCCAAAAATAAAACCAATAAAAAAAAGTTTTGGGAGTTGAGTATAGCCTCATGCTTGAGGGCTATAGTGAACCTCTAACTATTGATATTAAAAGAAAACCTTCCCAGGGCAAATAATATCTTGTAACTGACTATTGTGAGTTTTTTGCTTCTGCCACTGAGGCAGCTGGCACTGACCATTGCTGGTGATGGAGTGTTGGTATGCATCGCCTGCTGATTTCTCCTCTGGTAGAAGGAATTTCTATCTCCCAGAAGGAAAAACTGTATCAGCTTTGCTGCCTATAAACAACTTGATCTTCATCTAGAGTTGAATATTCCAGACTTTGTCAAGATCTATGAGAAGGCTGTACTCAAACAGCTTTCCAGCTGTTTTCTTTTTTCTTTTTTTTGTTGATTCAGACAGATGTGCTCTGTGTCAGTTGATATACAGATATTATGATGGCAGAGCTGTTATGCATATCCACATAYATACATATATACCTATATACACATATACTCATATATATACCATATACTCAGGCTGCAACAGTAAATAACATCAGTTCTGACATTAAATTACACACAGAAATATCATCAGACAGAGCAATTACTTAWAATCATGGCCAGGTGTGTGTGTGTGTATGTAGGGATCAGTCTGTTGCTTTGTTCCTATTTGTCAGAGAGGTCCTGTCAGACAGGAATACGCTTCCTGTCCACTCTGTGCATTTYTGCCCCAGAGATCCATTCAGTTCTTTCTCTTATGTGAAAGATATATGTCAAATATTTTTAGTTGTTGGTGAATCTCGGGTAAAATGTTGGGTAAAAACAGTAGTTTCTACTTTGTGTAGAGAATTCAGCAAGTGTGCTGAACACTGGGCTRAGTGTTTTTTTGCAAATGATTTGTACTTTCAAAGGGGCTAGGCAAAAAAAAAATGGAAAAACGAACTGATTGGTTAAAAGGGATGAGCTGAAGAGAAAAGAATATATTTGCCTGCAACTGAAGTCATGTAACATCTATTTGTTTCAAGAGGCTGGAGCCCAAGAAATATTCTGTTYCAGCTTTGCTGAAACAGGAGAAATGAATAGGAATGAAAAGGATAAGAGAAAGACAACAGTCACATTTTTCAAATTTAGATTGGATATTTTTCATGATAGCTCTGAGCACAAGTGGGAGTGCTCATCAAGTTCCTCTGACGTCAATGAGAATTTCAATGAAGACTTGATTTGGAAAAGTCTTAGGTTAAAGATTGAACTCTTTTAAAACTAGAATGAATGAAAAGATGTACCTATTTGGAAAAGAAGGTGAAAGGAAATGAAGTTAGCTAACAGAGATGAGCTTGCAATGACCTGAGGTAGGTGTGGTGTGGTATCATCTGGCTCACCTTGTTACAGTCCAGTCAGATTTCACAAAGCTTCCTGAATAACTCTAAAGCTTCACAGGACCATTTGCTTGAAGCAGCTTCAATGTTACAGAACTCCCCAGGAGGTCTGTAAACTCGTTAAAATATTAAGAAAGACGTAGCTGTTAAAAGAGCAGTTCTTAAATCAGCTCCCAGGTGGAATATGAAAAAAAGGAGCTCCTATGGGTTCAAAGTAACACTGTTGCACTGAAAGCTGATGTTGCTCAGTTCATTTAGAAAATACTATAAACTACTTTACTATGGGAATTTGGTAAAGGAATCTTTCATTAACGGGAAAGATTTGACTGTGCACTGCAAATAAAATGATGTTTACATAATTTTGAAAGATCTTTCAAAGTTTCAATATCCTTTTGCTGTGGCTTACCGTCAGCACCAAATTAAACTTGCCATTTTTAATAAAATGAAAATGTTATAATTAAGTAATTATATTGTGGGAAATATGCTTGCACTTTGGACAGATACACAATTAGATCTTGGTTATTGCTGAGGTTTTTGTCTGAAACAAAAGCCTTTGCAGTAAAACCCAACCCCAAGAGGTAGTTGTCAGCACATATTAAATTTAGTCTGGGTCCAAATTCTATGAAGTTTATAAAACTTCAGATTTTAGGGTAGCTAGGAAATCATTTAATTGAGAACAAAACTCCCCATGCTCATTTATGCCTGAGTAATTACTTACTAGAATACAACAAGAATACTCCTTCATTTCAAGGTTCAACTGTTCTCCTGCTTGCAACTTCTTGGTGATTCATATTTTTTTTCCAGAATATTAAAATAAATGATTGTTTTCTTGTCATTCAAGATTAGGTCGAATAGACTTCCTTATTGGATTGTCTGTTTGGTCATCACTGTTTTCTTTGTGGAAATACTTTTARCTTTATTCCCTCTATCCCAGAGACAGGAACATTGGCCTGAAGAACYGGGTGAGACACAGGTGTTAGTTTACCCCTTGCTTTTGTGCCGACCTGGTAATATCGGAGGGATGGCTCAGTTAGGCCTTTTGTGCTAGTTTTGAGGTTAGAGCTGAACAAAGTCAGAACTTCAAAAACTAAATGAAGGGAAATGGAGATTTCTGAAGTCTCGTTGCACCATGAGACTTTGTAGGAGATTCATTTAACTGAAGAGCAAAGTTCATGCTGAGAAGCATGGGCCTGCTAGTACGTTGTGGGAATCACAGCCTGGCCAACCAGCATGGCTAATGTGAAACACTCATACTTTAAACTACTTGATATGGTATTATAACAATTCATGTACAGTGTTGTAGCAAGCACAGAGGGGTGCATTTTATATCAGACTTGGTTGAAATTAAATATGTTAATTTAGARAGGGAATAGACAGATAGGCTTTGCAGTTCCAGATTTTTTTTTTGTTTGTTTTAAAGACATGAAAATAAAGAGCTGTCAATATGCGAATTTCTRTATATTTAGCATAATACACAGAGTAACCTTGTTCATTTGTGTTGTGTGGAAAAAAATATTGCAAAACGTTTTTGTAACTAGAATGAATAGACATCTAAGATTTCTTGCTTTTTAAACCTTTGTACTGTTTAATGAAATCAAGAGAACAAAATTTGYCCTGAAATTTTGATATACACAAACAAGACAAGGGCTGCAGCTCATAAAGAAATCCTGATTGAAAGATTTATCTGCTGGAAGAAATCCATGTGGATAAAGTGGCTAGATAAGAGAGGATGGAATAGCATACAGTAGAAATAGGTTCTTATGCTCTTTTGCAAAATGGCAGTCTTTTGTTCTTTGTATAAAATATTCTAATAGAAAGGTTCAGTGTACATATTGATTGATGGGATTTAAGAACACCAGAWATGAAGCCCACACACTTACTTCTGATTGGCTCAGGAATAAAGTTTAATGGAGTATAACAAAATAATAATATAATACTTTCTTTCTGTGCCATTTTAGGAACACCTGGATAGTACTCAACTGGGAATGAATGCGGAAAAATAACAGGCTTCTCTCTGCAGAATGTTGTCCTAATAGGCAACACATTAGGAAGAAGCTTTGTTGTATAAGAAAAGCAAGATTGGGTCCCACTGCTATTTTTGTCCTTGCAACAAAGTTTGAATCTTTCCTACATTAATTAAAAAACAGATTGCCTTTTGGGCAAGTAAGCGCTWCTTGGCTCTGCTTAGTTGAAAGTTCTGTCTAGTTTGAAGAGGTAATCTAATAAAGGACAAATCTTGCTCAACGAGACTAAAACATATCTTCTGTTAAACCCATGGGCTTGATTCAGGAAAATGCTTAGGTCTGCCCTGGTCCCCTTCTGAGTAGTACTTAACATAATGACTGACTTTAAGCACATGCTTATGTTCATTGATTCCACAGGGAGAAACATGCATTTCAAATTAAGCATCTGCTTAAGCACTGTCCTACAGAGAGGTGCTTTCCAGAACTGGAGCAGTGATAAGAACCATTATACTAAATCTAATACAGCTATCTTATACTCACAGAGATTCCTCTGTCATATTCCTCCAATTAGCAATAGTCTTAAAAGATATTGTAGCTCTTTASCACTATGACCAGTACTTCACACACGTATAAAACCTAACATGGCAGTCTTGACAATCCTTTTCACACTCCACAACAAGCTTCACTTGTGAAAGTTGGAATAAACAGAAATCTGGTTAGTGCAGGAGGGTTAGGAAGTGTTTATATGGTCTGCAATTGTGGTCATCTATACTGAGCCAAAGGGGAACCTCTAATTTTTTAGTTTATGTAATTGAATTTTTAACTGGTGCACAGTAAAAAGCCATTTTTTTTTCTGAGAGAAATGAACTCTAATTATAATGTAGGCAGGCTGCAGCATTTAAATAAACAAATAGTGGTCTATTCTTGACATTTCCTCTTCTGGAAAAAAAAAAGAACCCTCTAGGAAAGATTCCAATGTTTTACAAAGAAATTACTTCCTATAATCAAAATTGCCTTGCTATTTAGTCAAGGAATTTGGGTCTAGTAGGCATACTAATGATTTTAAAAGACAACCAGATGCCTGTTTCAGTTTACACTTTCTATTTTTTTTTCTCATTTCAGTAATTGTAGCATATGTTCTTTACATTCAAACAGCTAACGACTAGCAAACATCTGAGAAATTGAAAAGCAATAGGCAGTCCTGGATTGGAATACTGCCATGGAAAAGTAGCAACCCAGGTACACTGTCTTCTCTTAAACCACACTTTACTGATGGTTCTCATTAAAAAGCAAGGAGAAACAAAAGCTATTTGTGGAAACTTATATAAAATATTAAGGCCTCCCCAGATACTCACAAAAGGATGAGCTACGCTTCAAGGACTCTGCGATCTGAGCCAACCACACATACAGAAAAATGCTATAAGAAAGGAATAAATTCTGGGCATAAAATTTGTCTTGCTTGGCACTATTAGTAATAAACTGCACTAGTACAAACAACTTCAAAGTGGGAGTTAAATACTACCAATCATAAATGACGTTTTACTGCTCATGTTAAAAACAGTAATGATTCCCAAATCCTTTGCTTCTAAGAACACCTAACCACTGTGACCTGAATTAAAGGATAAGTAACATTTTTCCAGGCTCTTTTCATTTACAGAGTGCTCCATTATTACATTTTACAATACCCAGACCTACTGCCCCTTCAAATATGTGTAGGAGGTCTCTCCAGATGCAATGAAAACTCACAGTCTCCACTGGCCTTCTCTATTGACCGTGAAGCCTCTGTGTTTTTTGTGGACATCCAAGCTTTATTGGGATCCTTTCTGTTGTAGCAGTAGTACAAAGCACAGCAGAAATCTCTTGGGAGTCAGCTTAAAACTGATTTAGAGGTTGCAATAGGACATACGGTGCCTCAAACTCAGTCTAGTTTAATCATGTCTGATTGGCAAATCCCACWCCACAGAAGAACATGCTGTAGGTGTAATCTTCCCCTTCTCTGTGTTCCTGACTCTTCCTAGCTGCTCTCCTCCTTCTTCCTTCCACATTCCCTCACTAACATTAGTGAAGAGAATAACCAATGTCTTGTTTTTGTGCCCAAATTATCTGGATGTGTGAAGAAAGGAGGCAGTCTTTCAATAAATTTACTTACTGTTGAAAAGCTTCATAGCAAAGCTGGATTCAGAAAAAACAGAGTTTCATTCTAATGACCCACAGAATGATGCCATTAAGGCATCATGCATTTATTAAGTATATAAAACCATGTATTGGTTCTGCCACAAAAGATGTAAGGAATAGGAGAACATGCTTACAGCTGACTACCAGACAAATTACTGTCCCGATCTAAGTTATGATAGATAAATCCTTATCAGAAAAAATGATTGGAATCATAGAGTCTAAAATGTCACAGTATCTCAGTTTAAATGCCATCAAACATAGGTGTACTATCTCTCTGCAAATAAAGGAATGTATTTGGATGCTTATCTCTAAAGGCCCTGATACAATGTCCCTAGCAGTTCATATGGGGTCTGACCTAAGCCTACTGAAATCAAAATGAATCTTTGTTTTGCTTCATTGATCTAGGAATTAGACCTCCAAAAAATAATAGCAAGAGGTTAATTTTTAAAGCTCTGAACTGCATCCCATTTTAGATAACTATTAAAAAGCAAAAATACTTCCCTTAGTTTCCCCAAGGCTTCCTTCCTGTGTTTTCTAGAAATTATTCTGAGGTCCTTGAAAAAATGGTTTGATTTGCAATTCGTTTTCATTCTGCCTGAACTGACCAGTTCATTCATCCAGACAAAGGAATTTAAGATTCCTCCTTTAGCTTGCTTTTTACAGCATTTCTGTTTACAGGTTATCAAATATGCAATTCAAATTATTCTGGACTCCTTTGGAAATTTCTCAGGTAAGCTACTATATATTTGGATAAGCCTGACCCTGAGGGAATATCCGTGAAATCCCTTGAATAACTTACCGAAAAAAGGCAGGACCATTTGCATCTACAAGCTAATTTACCTGTTATTACAGAGATGAAGGTCTATGCCATATATTGATCAGGAAACAAAGGAATTAGCACAGGTAACTGCATGAAGAAGTAGTAGAAAATAAATAAGTAATTATTAATGATATATGATATACAAATGGAAAATGACTTGCTTTCATCTTTAAGAGAAAATTAGATGGAAAACTGYCAGAAAGAAACAGGAACTGTGGTTCAGGCCCTCAGAAATGCTTCAACATCTAAGTTCACCTTTGATTATTATAATGGTCTGTCAGCTACTATGTAGTCTCTACCTATGTATCTGCCTAAGATGTTTATTCTCACCAGTTTGCAGGTAGATTGGGGTAATTAACCCTCCAGAGYCCAGAACTCTTCCTCAAGCAAAAGTCTTACAGATTCTAAGCCTTCTTAGAAGAAAAGTATTTCATTAACTGCAACACCACAGCTGTTCCTAATTCCCTTAAAATGCTCAGAGACTTCTTAGGCAGTTTGGGCCAAAACTTTCAAAGGCTTAGAGTCAAGCTCATGCTGTGCTGCGGGGCACTGATGCGACTTCTGCCTTGTCCCAGAAGTTGCATAGGAGACACTAGGCAGTTGTCCAAGATTGAGTTAAATACCCTGTATCCTATACCTTTTGAAATGTTTATTGGTATCTATCTTTAGTCTATCAGCTTCTAAGATGCTGAAGTCACACCCCTTTCTTCTCTGCTTCATCCTACTTAGCTTATCTGGGAGTGGACTATTTCTTAGATGTCCARCTCTCCCAATGCAGCCAGTGGGGATCCTGTAAATGTGATAACGACTGACAACTTGGTAGCACAACCATTGAGATATCACTAATGAAACACCTAAACACTTCTGCGGATCTAATCTGTGTGTAACAGTTACGTGGGATAAACATTTGGAGAAACAAGAAGATTTAAATATTTTTCATAGGAATGCTTTCTTCAAAAAGATTTTAAGGTATGAAATTATTCAATCACAAAAGAAAGGAAAGAATTTACAGAGTACATAGTTGCACTCTCTGTTGAAGACAGACAAGACAGGTGATGAATAGATTCTAAAAAGGACTGGATAACTAAACCACTATTGGTTTTAATGGTGTATTAATAGTATTTAATAGTATTAACAGATGGGAATTAGAACATGAAGGTTGTCATTATCTTACCATTTGAATTAACCAGGTAAAATCCAACAGAAAGCAATTAGGAACTTTCCTGAGTAAAATCTGAGTAAAAATGAGTAAAAGCTGTATAAAGGTTTTCTAATAAAARCAGACAAAGGACTGTATGTTACAAKTGTAGGACACCATGACCGAAGCTGAAAGAACTCCGTTTAATGCTGGAAGTCCTTTCTATGCATCAGGTTATAAAACAATACATAGAGATCAGAAAGAAATTCTGTCTACTTAAATACCATGCTGGGTAATTGTTAGATATTTGGAAGATGTCATCATCATCATCATCCTGCTTTGTTTGACACTGTCTCCTGATGGAGGCAGGATGCTAAAACACAGTTTGGTTCACTAAGATGTGCTCATTTCTCAATTTCTCATGACTGTAAGAGTCAGGGCAATGGTCTCTCTATAGGAGAGGTGGAAAAGCCCATTTAACGTAGCAAGAGTTATTGGWGACAAAGTGATTCTAAATGTGCCTAAAGCATATTGAAGTTTTACTCCTCATCCTCATCTCTTAAGCGTTATGTTATTTAGCAGCACATTTGTGTGATAAACAACTTTAATGTATGCAATAAACTCAGGAGTAAAATTGGAAGACGGGAAAAAAAATGGCAAAATGCAAAACTGAGAGTCCATTTCAACTTAAATCTGTCATTTAGAATTCAGCATCAAACGCCATGGATGGTGTTAGTGGGAGCAATATCAAGAGACATTGGTTAGGAACCAGTTAGCTACAAAAAAAGGTTTAATTCATTACATTTAGAGGCTTTTTTTTAATTCAGCAGAGTGTTGATTTAGGTTTTTTTTAAGGAAAAAAGCCRGATTTTTTAATATAAAACATATCACACATTTTCTATTAAATGGACTGGTAATTAAGAAATGCAAAAGAGAGAGTCAGTACATTTTGTTAACTCAGCGGACAAAAGCAAGCTATGTCAAAGGGACAACTGTCAAATTTACCTCAGGCACGAACTGACTGAAATCAAAATGATTGCATTAAGCAGGATTTTGGCCTCTTATGCCTCTGACAAAGGTCTCCATCTTTGTGATTGTGCTGCTTCTGTTGTTAATGAGAAGTGTTGAGACTCCAGCAATATTATGTATCAAACATGCAATTTTTCTATTGATCTGTTGGAATTTCCCTGATTTTCTRCATCTATTATAAAATAAGCTGTGTTCATCAACACTGGATACCTGTTGTTGATACAGARTCTTGAAAGGAAAAAAGTGTGTCGGGGGAAAAGCTGCTACTTTATCTTTGAACTCGCCAGGCTGCAACGGGAAGTAGTTAATTCCCCATGGCTAGGCACAAACATTCGCTCTCCTGTGACATGTGTAAAGGTTGCTGTTCAGAGCAGACTCTTTTCAGGACCCATTTCTTCTGGGCACTTACATTTCTAAACCCCTCAAGAGGGCTGTACTTGTGAAAAAGAGAGTGGAAGCGCTGGTGTTCTGGTCTAAGATTACACCAGCATTTTTGTGAACAAACTTTGGATCAATCCAGAGTTGGAAGTGAACATGAAAAGTGTCAGTAACTCTTTTAAAAGTCTTTTTGTGGTGCATCTGATTGACCCACATTACGATGTACAATAGCATGAAAGAGTGTTAGTAATCAGTGCTAATGAATACATGTACCTACCTGATTCATATACTGGGCATTACCCTTCACTAATGCTTTTGTTTTGCATTCATTAAAATTCCCATCATGAGACAAAATGCTGAACATTTACTATAACAAAAACAAAAGCAAACAAAAAAATRAGACACATTTATTTCAAATTTCAGTCACAAAAGATATAAATAAGGAAATCACATAGCACAGGCACATTGTCTCAATCCTACTCTAGTTCATTAATTAATGTTTTTAGAAAAGATATTTACAGTGAGACCTCAGGCGAATACGCTGAGAGAGCTTGTGGCATAATCCTTCTCTGTCCTCCCCTCTTCCCCTTCCCCCATCTGCAAAGGAGACTGGATTTCTCTTTTTCTTTAGAGGCCAGTAAGGMCTTAGAGAAATTCCGTCTTCATGGCTTAGATTTATATAAGCTACTTTATAAATCCTTCTCAAACAGACTTATTATAGCGCTAAAACTGACATTCACTTGCTGAATTTTGGCAGAATTATTATTAAGGTGGTTTAGAGAAGTGCAAGATCCTAGCAAAAAAGTACCTATTTAAGCTACAGAAGTCTAATACTTTTTTGCCACAATATTAAGCTTCAAAACTTTCCTAACTATAAAAAACAGTAGAAGGTTTCATTCCAGAATAACAATTGAATCTATCTGAGATGTTTTTAATATAAGATATCATAGCTATATACAATTATTTTTGTTTGTAAAAAGAAATTACATTTTATTCTAAAAGAAGCAAGAAAATATGTAACAGTTAGAATCTATACCTTATTACATGAAAAAAAAGAGAAGTTGAAGTAGGTGCAGCTATACCTCTAGACTAGAGGTAGAGAAATACTCAGAGAAGCTTTCAATAAATACTCTTTTAGTCCTACCTCTTAAATACAAGGTCTTGGGATTATGAAAGTATGAAAGCCTTATTTATACTACTGATTATTCCATGAAAACTCTTACAGATCACCATTTGGTGGTATGAGAGYAGTATATCATGTCTTATTGAGAAAAACAGGGTAAAAATGGCCAATTTTACTTACTGTGGCATCACAAAAAGGATWTGAGAATGCAAACTAGACTTCTGTAGTTTCAAGACCACTAACGACTTTTCAGAAAGCAGTATACAACCAAATAACAGGCTTAAAACTAACTTTTTTTTCAGCATCTCTCTATTTTTATATGCCATTTATACACTAAGGAACCATGACTGATGTGACTTTTTTCTGAGAAGTTCAGGAATGAAGGAACCTGGAGTACAAAGAAAAGTGGATGTCCAACTATACTCAAGAACATGATCGTACAGCTGCTAATCCAGCTATAAATGCATCTTTCCAAGCTGATAGAAGAGAGCAAGAAAGTATTATATATATATCACTAGAAAATAAAAGAAGAAAAGTATATTCTGCTCTGATATCTCAGCATTAGCACTTGTGTTARCTTCTCCAGGCTAGCACAGAACTAAGAGGAGATCTTACTCCTGTTTGGTTGGCTATCGTGGGATCTGCTTGCTGAGGTGAAGCCTACCAGTCTCTCCAGGGCTTTAGGCCCTGGAACAATTAGTTTGTGAATTAGTTTGAGGATTCCTGATGGATGTTCGTATAGAAGCCATGCTGGTTTGAGAGTGCACCAAAGCAGGAAAAAGATTACTAGAGAAAGCACAGATATTATGGAGATAAAAAGTTTTAAGGCATGAAGGATCACTCTCTTGAGCATGGGCTCCAAAATCCGGCCTACATGTCCCCATGTTCCCCTGCCTGTCAGGAAACTGGACTGTAGCCCAAGAGATAACGAGGTTTCCTAAGTGGGTTACAGATCTGAACCGCAATCATTTTGATTTACATATATGAAGTTCCACAATTTAACTGAAACCACCATGTTCTTTAACCGGRTAGGAGTGGAATATCCCCAATAATTGACCTTTATGTAGATTCTTAGCTCCATCAGATGTGGGCTCAGTGCCACTGGGATTTTTTACTATGGTGATTATTCTTGTTTAGTTGACATAATTAATTCCACTCAAATCTCACTTTCCAGTCAGTTAATCTCCATTTAAAATATCTCTTTTTAAATACATTTCTATAATTCGAACAACCAGCCCTCTGATTTTACCAATGCATGCAGTTTATGCAGCTAAGCAAGAAATCCTGATTATTACAATTYGTCTTATCTTATTCACAGCTCATCTGTGCTTTTTTATGTTCTTATAGTGGTGTCAGTGTTTTCCATTCATCATAACCTTTCAGATCACCTATTTTACAGGTAGTTGCATGATTTGCTGATAACCATGAAAAAGTGGTAATATGTGAGACTAGAACCCAGGCATTCTGATTCTGAGCACTAAGCRCTCATTAGTACTCATTAACATCCAAATAAATTATCTTAGTGCAGGAAATATAGTGATAATTACTGGTAGAAGGGAAATACRTGGAAGATTTTCTGCTAGGTTTCTCAAAACGCAGAAGTAGCTAAAAATCCTCACAGAATAACCGAGAATAACTGTGGAAATCAAATTTAATTCCAGATAAACACCTAGCAGTATATTTTATTTTACATCTTTCTAGGAAAAAAAAATATATTGGATTCTGCCTGTTTAGCTAAAGCACCAATGCAGTACTGGTGTCTGACCACGATTGTCCTTCTGCCTCTACTGTCATTCTGTACAAATGGGGTCTGTTTGCTATGAGGAAAGAAGGAAAACAAACAGAAATCCTAAACCAAAAAACCCCAAACAAACAGAAGAAGTTCTTTTTCCTGAAGAAGAGCAAAAATAGACTTCAGTAGATCCTCACTAATTATTCTTTTTGAAAGCTTGGCTGCTTTTTAAAATTTCTTTAAAAAAAACTGGCTTTGTTGAGAGGAAGCTCTACCACATTGTGTGTGATGATGGGGAAGCCTGGATTTAGGCATGCTACATTTTGGACCTCACCCAAATGATCTGCTTCTCATCCTTATTTACTCCATTTCATGATATGACTCAACTCATTAAACATTTCAGACTTAAATTAGGTCCAAGAGAAAGTGTTTCCATCGTGCTAAGGCATCCTGGGATGGAGTTCCATTATCCCTCACACTCCTAAACAGAGATTTCCTCCTACTCGATTCTGAGTAATAATTTGGAAGTGAGACCTTGGTATTCCCTCAGAATGACTGGGCTAAGCTTGTAATTCAGTATGAATCACTTGTGCAGTAGGTATGCTGGGAGAGGGTAAACYGTGCTGTAACAGATTTTTAGGTTGTAGCTGGAGTGTATATTTTCCATTCAATTCATTTGCTTCATCAGCATCAATTCAGCCTTCCAAAAAACCACACCCATATCAAAAATGATTGCAGGAAGAAGGGGTTGAGCAAGCRCGGCCACTCATTTCCCCCAGGGAAAATTGCCTCATAGCAACCTTCAGAGGATACTGTCAAGAAGAAACTAGAGATCTTGTCACTTTTTATTCCTTGGAGAAGAAGCTGCTGCACCTGCTGTGTGATGGCAATCACCAGACTCCTTTATTTCCTGGTCTGCTCCATGCAACTTCTTCACTAACCTTCCCTGGAACTTTTCCATTCGCCTCTCCTGGATTCTCTGTGGTTCCAGATGGAAGACCAGCAGTTCTTGAGACCAACAATGTTAGAAAACAGTAGCCCAAGAAATTCCATTTCAGAATGAAATTGGCCAAATGAAACTAGCTAAGAACTGACTGACGTTCTTTTTGAGCATGGATTCCACCATAGAGGCTGAATTGACTTCTTTGGAACATACCTTTGCAGGCCTCCTTATGAATTCTCTAATTCCACCTGTTCTGTTCTGGAAGGGCCACAGAGCCAGGATTTAGGCCAAAAATTATACTCACAGAATTCTCTTATTTGGTAATAAATAATTATAACAACATGGAGTCTGGAAAGAAAGAAATTATTGTCATCAAAGACCAGGCATCTTTTCCTCTATGAACAATATGCTCATGTATATTTTATTTTCACATGTATAATAGATCAAAAGAAAAAAAAAAGTGATGACACTATATTTACAAGAAAACTCATAGCAACTGAAAGTCAGTGCATAAGCAAGTGTCTAGATTTTTAAAAGGTTCAAATGTCTAGAAGTTGTCACAGAGAAAAAAAAGACTTACAAAAATGCCTAAATACGGAGAAACAAAAAGAGATTTAMAAATTGTGATACTGAAAATCTCAATGTCTAAAAGCTGTGTGAGCAGAATGGAAAATGCTGAGCTAAGAACCAAAGTTCCATCTACAGTGATGAGTAGAACATTAGGCTCCTGGAAAGGGGATCTAGACTAATCATCATGTCAAGTGGTAAGGTACCTTCTCCAACCAGTAGGATCTACTCTAGGGATCATGTCTGAAATTGTAGTGGGAAATTTTATCCTGAGGTACTTACTCCCTCGTGGGTTTCTCTACGGACAATGATGAACATTCTGCAAGAGACAATTCAGATCATCTATATTTAGATTTACTGGAATCCAGTTCAGTCCTTTCTTTGAATAAGTGAGTTAATTAATTGAAAATCTATTTGTAAGAGCCATGAGACGAACACTAAGAACACAGGCATAAACCTATTGGGTCAACCATCATTGATAAATAGAAGATCAGGGAGAAGGTTGGTCACTGAATCTCTGATGGTTCACAATGATTAACTATTATCTCTCTCTATGGCTCTACTCTGKGCTTCTTTATCTATATTCCTCCAGAATATATCTACCTGAGGAATCTAGCTCTTGGCAGCTTGGAGGTGGCCCAGTGTCTTGATATTCTCTTTTATTTATCAGTAGGGCTGGTATGATTATTCCAAGCAGCTGCCTTAAGTGAATTGGATCACCTTTAAAGGATTTGTCTATATACTCCATTAACTTTAACAAGACCTCGGGCACTTACTTTAGAAAGATTAGTTTGTCTCTTCYTCATTTAGCCTTTAAGCTCTGTCTGGTTCACCCACATTAGATACTAGACTTAAATACTTCATCTTAATTTCTGTTTCACACACTTAGCACAAGCAGTGAAAATAAAATAACAATAGACTAAAGAAATATATATGCTTGAGGCCAGTTGGTATAGGATCAGTAACTGTAGGATGGAAAGAAACAGAAGGAAAATATATTGATACTGTTCTAGATTAAAGAAGGGAAAAGCAATTGCCAGAGAGGTCTCTGGAACTGGAATCCAGTAAGAAAGGCTGGGGACTGGGCACCAAAAGGGCACTCTTGACAGTCCTGCCTCGAGAAGCCCAGGGGCTTGCTTTGCTCCAGTCTGCAGAGTGACTGCAGAAGGGAAGTGTTTTTACAGCTCAGTTCCTCTCCTGCCTGAAAACGATGATAATGCTCCATTTGTCTTCTCTGCCTGCTATCTCTTTAGGACAGAGTCTAATTTTAGAGAGCTGAGGTGCAGAGCTGAGCACACTACAGCCCAGGTCCTGTGTCGCAGATCAGTTCCTTGCAGCAGAAGGCTCGCAATGTCTTATTCTGAAAGACAGGTGAAGGTGACTCTCTTTCCACCTTTCCTTGCTACCCAGAACTGGAAACTTGAGTGCGAACAGTGCTTTGAGGCTGTGCCTAGTACCTTGTAAACAACATCTTGCACCCCTTTCACAGAAAGTTTTCCTGGGTGAATGTGATTTTATCTATCAAAGCTGAAGTGTTGATACATTCACATTAAGAATATGCAGCAACAGGTGTCTCTCAAGGTTTGTGTTCTTTATACTGAAGGCTGAGTACTTTAAGCTGTACTTTTGTTGCTGTACACCAACAAAATGTCACTAAAACTACTGCAATACCTCTTATTCATGGGAATCTTTCCAGTGTAAGCAGGGAAACATTTTTCTACTTTATCTTAGTTTGCTCAAGGAGCTGAAATCATCCAGTACTGAGTCACATGCCATTGGCAGAGCCCCTGACTACTGCATAGCAAATTCTAAGAAATCCTTTATTCAGTGTCCTCCGGTTCTACAAGCGCTTGGTATTTGGGTGACCACAGGAAGCAGTTGAGAGGTTTTCCAACCTGACCATATCAGTCGTCTCACCACAAGAACTTCCTATTTTGGCTGAGTCCCTTCAATCAGTTTGAGGCTGCTCTTTATGATCAATAGGAGTGAGTTTAAGGATGGCTTGTTTGCCTTATGTTTGTGAAGTAGTTCTTGTTCACTGGCTTCTCTTTCTTACATCAGAGCTACTTCTGTTTGCTTTAATACTTTAAATCATTTCTAATTTTACAAAGAGAAACAGAGAGAGAGAAAGGCGTATAATACATCTTATACTAAAATTCAAGACTATAAATGTCTTGAAAAGTTTACAATAAAATAAACAACATGAAACACAGCAGAGAAAGACTTGAGATAAAAGTAGTAATAATCATAAGATAGAAGATGATTTTATACACAGACTGCACCTAAATAATAATGTACCACAGCATCCAAAATACATTTATATATGAAATGTCTATAAATTATACTGAAATATAAGTATAAATGAAACTGCAAAACTTACAATATAGAACATTAATAGAAATATGACACAAATATAGGGAAATAAAAATAATACACTGTGAAGCAATATTTGAGTTTATGTAGTCATCGAAAAGTTTCCTTATTGTAGGGGAAAAACAACAGACACAGCACAAAGCCATTAGTGTCTCAGGAAAATAAGCTGGTGAAAGCTACCTAGGTAACTGAAAGGGATTTGCATTCATAGATTTCTAGAAGTGTAGGTAAATGAATGATCTCAGTTACTGAAAAATAATATTTGATTAGGTAGCTTAACATTTGAATAGGGCAAAAGGTGTGCATCTTATCTAGATCAGATCACTGTATCCTATCTAGAAAATAACTGAATTTATTTTTCTTTCTCAGAGAAACTCTTCTTTTTCAAGTAGGAGTAAAGCAGAACAAATATGTAATTGTTTTGTGTAGCCTATCATTTTTTAATATCAAACTCAGTGGAGATATATAACACCATTTAGTGAGGGAAAACAGAGATTAATTTGATTGAAATAAATGTTTGATCCCTAACAGGACATGCAGACTACCTGGAACACAAAGACTATCTTGTTCAAAAGTTATGCATACTAGTATTAGGTAATTTAGTTAGTTTGTAAGATCTATGAGGTAGGAAATTTATATAATTAGCTGTTATTTAGGAAATTAGCACTAAAAAAAGGCTTAATTATAAAACTGATGAGGAATACAGTCTTTTCTACATAAGATTAGGCCATTGATCCCTGACAACTAATATTCTTCCTCTAGCATGGACAATGTTATTTTAGAGGGCAAACAAGCCCTTTTAATGTACCAAGTCACATAGGTAATGTTGGAAATGAAAATAGATGCCATCTTGCTTTGGTGATTGGTTTCTAAAGGCTAGAATAAAGATTATCATCCAAGCCAAGATATCTGGGAAGAGGATGTTCAGCTGCTTAAGACTGAGACTGAAACAAAGCCCATTTGATTCTGTATCACACTACAAGAACCAGATAATTCCTAACAAAGCCCAGAGGCAAAATATATAGCCAATGAAGAGCAGCAGTAACTCTCAAGTTCATCTTTGCATGCCTATAAGAAAAAAGATTTAATTTTCTCACAATTAATAAGAATTAATCTGAAATATCTAATTTCTACTTAAAAGCAGCAGTGATGAATACTGGATATTTTTGCAGTACTTAAAGTTCCAAAGTATTTCAACCTTTTCCACAACGTATTTTCAGCAAAGATCAATTCTGACATTTTAAAATGATGTGTGAGATTCCACAAAAAATGATAAGCTGCATAGAAGGCACCTTGATCTGGTTTTCACCTTCATGTTTGACCCTCAAGTATGCTAAAATCCTAAAATGCTCAATTTTTAGTTGCATACTGAAGCTTTAAAAGATCATAAAATCATAGAATCAGTAAGGTTGGAAGGGACCTCTGGAGATCATCTAGTCTAACCTCCCTGCTCAGCAGGGTCACCTAGAGCATGTTAGATAGGGTGGCATCCAGGTGGGCCTTGAATATCTCCAGAGAAGGAGACTCCACCACCTCTCTGGGCAACCTGTTCCAGTGCTCCGTCACTCTCACAGATGTTGAATGTGATGTGAAAAGCTCCATGAGTTTGCTTCTAGAAGCAGATCAGCAACTGGTGGAAGAAGAGTTCAGTTCTTTCCAAGAGGCACCCTGCTAGACGGCCTTCAGCTCTCTCATGTAGACATCACCTTCCCCTTTTTATCTTTTTGTCACGGTGCAACTCTTCTGTCTGCTCTATCTTTGACCCACATGTCCTTCCAAAGCAACTCCACAAGTAACTCATGGCTTTTACGGGCTTTCTCATGTCAACATGAGGTTCTTCATAAATCAGGAAATCGTGGAAGTTCACATATCAAACAATCTTCTCAAATACAGAAAAAGCAGAACTCTTTCTCTACCAATCACCCAGTACAAGTCCAGTGAATACAGGCCCATAAAGTCCAAAAGAGTTAAGACGATTTTCAGGTTTTAGGCCAAGCCATTTTGAAGCTTTGGCTAGTGAAAACAGAGAAAACAGAAAAATGCTCATGTGACATCACTTCAGTTTGGACCCTCACGTTGCCAGAAATGTTTTGCTTCATTTGCCTCAAATGGACTGGAAAATTTTTATATGATCACACCTGTGGCATTTCAGAAGGATTTGTTTAGTTTTGATGATATTACCACAGGTCATAATCTGGCTTATAAAAAGAAGCTGAAATAGAATTAAAACTGTGGAATGTCTATTCTGTTTCTCACACATAACTATGGAGACGAACTATTCTCCAAAGTATAGCTTTGCTTCTGACAAGATTTGTCATCAAGAAAATCACTGATGAGAAATGCAGCATTACTGTCTGAGTCACTGGTATTTGCCATGTATTCTCAGTGCAGTTTGTTATGAAAAACACGGAGTTAGAGTCACAGCTAAAGCTGAAAGCGATATATAAAGAGAAAAGCAGAAAATTGTCTACAGCACTGAGTAGAGGAAAAGAAACCCTGGAGACCCCAGCAGTATAACATTCATTGCTTATTTCCTGAGCTTTAACTTACGGAAAGATATGGAAATATAACAAGGAAAGTTGTACTGGTATGAGGCTTTAAAAAATCAGTTAGACGTGACATTTAAATGATATTGACAGAAATTTATTGCACCATAGGAATGGGTTTTGGACCAGTGTTTTGTCCATGGTGGAGTAACAAGATTTATTCCACAAATATTTACATTAATCTGCCGAGTAAAATATATGAAAGTTCACAATTACCTTACACATCATGGCTTACTCCACGGCTCTCTGAAATAAGGTCATTATGTCCTAATACTTGAACACACCCTCCCTGCTGCATGCATGCATATACATATATTCCTTTTTACAACAACAAGCACTCACTATTACATGCAGAATACTTGGCTCTCTCTTGCTGCTTTGCATAGCTGTAAGGAAGCAGAGCTTTCCTTACAGTTTAATCACACCTTTCTTTTTTCACTTACACTTCCAGACTTCCGCATGCTGGTAATTGCGTTTGTAGCTAAAATCAGACATATTAGAATCCTCTTTCCCCCTGGACAGACCGTAAGCCTCTTCCAGGGTGTTTCTGGTATTATAACTGCATTCCTTTATTTGAATGTCAAGGCTAAGTGGACTACAGCCAAGAAACAAAATTACACCAAAGTCCCCGCACTGCCGCCAGATCATCTAAGCCAATGACTGAAATATGATTAAAATTCACTTTCCTTCTTTCTGTGGAACTGAAACGGACATGGAGTGCAGCTGCTGTGATCAGGTTTATGGGCTATCATTCCCACCTCACTTGACTCTTACTGGTACGTTTTCAAAGTGAAATAGTAGACGTTCTTTCCTCCTATTTAATGGAAGTTGTATGCTCCAGATTTCACTTAATAATTCTTCTTCTTTATAGAGTGTCATGATTATTCATGGTCTTTTTCAAAATAAATAAAAAGTAAGGTGACTGAATTCTGCCCACTATTCTATTGGTGTAAATCTGTAGTGTTTCTACTGACAGAGATAAGGCTGAGTGATCATACACTAATGTCTTGGTGTAATAAAAATAGCCTAAAATACACTCACCGTTATTCAGGATGGTGCTAATTCACACTTCCAAATATTCTGTGCATTATCAAAAGCTTGCTAGCTACTTTGCAACATGGTAGGAGTATGCAGACGAATCTACTGAGAACACAGCACTCGTGATGTTGAGTAAGACCGAAGATCCACGTTCCAAAGCATCCTGCCCCTGACAGTGACAGAAAGGATTCCCTTCTTGTCTAGGAGGAGAGTAGAGGACTACCTGTTGGGAGGCCTGAGTACACATGTAGTCAGTCCTTAAATAAATACTTCTGCCAGCTCCCAACCATTTGCATTTCATGGATTTTCTTTTAATGTTTCTGTGGGCCYTCTTACCAGAGCATTGATATTATGCCAAGATGCTGTGACAGCATAAAGAATGAGAGAAGAATATAGCCTTTGGTCTTCCTGTCATGGCTGCGTGAAACTTTTTTCCTTAGACTGTATCAAGAGTTAACAAAAAAACAAAACATTTCCAGCTACAAATGCCCTCAGGTAATGCTGTATAGGAACTTGGATATATCATTTCCTCAAAAACTGATTTTTATGCTAAACAAGCTCTTAATCATCTTAATCACCAGTCATATAAGCTGCCAAGTCAAAAATGTCTTTTTACTTCTTCTATATTAGGTTTTTCAAATTACGATTTCATAGGTTTCTATGCAAAAACATTCGATTACATGAATTAATAACCATTTTTTGGTAAAACTGTTAAAATTCAAGTTATTTAGATAACTAAGGGTTCCTTTTGGTCTCATATTCAGTGATTTGATATCTGCATATACATGATGTTATGTATATTGTTATGCRTGTTCTCTGCAGTACATTTGAGTGTAAACCAGACACTATGCCTGCTTAGAAACTAAAAGTTGTATATGYATAAATAGATGACACAATGACTAAAATCTTCTGTTAAACACATTGAACTGTATTACRGAAAGGATATTAATGAGTATATATACATTTTAAAATATAATGAAATTTCAAAGAATGTTTTTGAATTTCTCTTTAAATGTTTAGAATTTCTCTTTAAATAGTCACCACCAAGACCTGCTTTTGTCTTGAAATCTTATGTAATCCTATATAAATCCTAAGATATATGAACCTAAGGTTTATTAGGATGTGATAGGATTCCAGGCCTCAGTCTTGTGAAATGGTATCATATCTATCAATTGTTCCTTTGAGTTCTGAGAGTACTTCCAAAGTAAGAAACTGCATCTAAGCAAAGACACACAAAATGCATTCTATTAAGTATTCTATCATGTACAACACTGCATRAGAAAACTGGAGAAATTTGTGTAGTTTCTCTGCTGTACACGTACAGTTCTATTGAGTAATTATCTATTAAGTAATTAAGTAATTAAGCCTAAGGATTAAAGTGAATAATTATAGGTTGAAATTCTTGTCCCATGCAAATTTCTTACTTTAAATTTTCTGATGTTTTGTTTATTCTAGTATTACACGAGTTTGCAGAATTCTAGAGAGAAAAACATTACAAATATTTTCCATCTGTGTTGAATTTGATATTTTTCTGGGGGTATTTTTTGTCTGTGAGTGTGAGAACTTTTTTTGTCAAGATTCTTGCTAAAGGAAACTCTCCTTTTTATGGAAGAATCTACCTCTACATGTCTGCAAATATAGGTAATTATGTGTTACGCATATACTAATTCTGGTCTCAGTTTTGTTCATCCTGTCAGGGACTTCTGAATTCTCTCTAGTTTGGTAATTGTTGTCATAGTTAGTGAGATAGAATCTGGTCAGTAAACAYTGAACTTGTGCTTGTATTTAAAGGACTTTATGAATGCATCCTCTAATTTTAAAGGCTTGACCTTGTCACAACATCTTTGGTGCATTGCAAGACCTCCAGAAAGAGCTTCTGTCCGCTACTGAAGGACTTACCTCTCTCCTCACTATATAAGAACCATAGGCAAATATTTATTGTCTTTAATAAATTATAAAATACCAAGAAATGTTCCCAGGCTGGGAAACTCAATTATCCATTCTGTTAAATTATTAAAGTTTGGGTTTAGCTTACTCTCCCTAATTATCCCTATGTATTGTCTGGGAGTTGGTGCAGCCAAAGCCCATTCGATAAGCAGTTATGGGGGTTATTCTTTGCCAGTTGGACTCTGTGTCAGAAAGAGATTTTGTACAATGGTTATTGATTCTTATAGAAATACCTYAGATCTCTAAATCTTACATGAAAACTAGGTGTGTAAATTCAGCAGACTGGATCTAGCAGTGAGGACCATGAGCAAATGTTATCGAGCAGCTGCTGAGCATTGATACTGATGACAAATGACCTGAGACTGTTAATGCGCTCATGTTCCAGGTGATGGCCTTTTAAATGCAAGGTAGAGTTGAGCTGGCTTTATTTATGTAGCATCTATATTGCAAACTTACAATGCAGATTATGCCTCCTACTTACTCTGAATATCTTTCCTCATTTTTGTTTTTCTATTTCATTTTATACCTATGTTTCACTGTTTTCCTCAAATAGTGTGGCTTGCACTTTTTTTTTAGTTCATATACCAGTTATCTCTGTTTGTGATTCTCAGTTAACTTTGCTACTCCTTTGATTTTATTAYGATCATAGGATCACAGGAAAATTCATGTGGGAAGGGACCTTAGGAGGTCTCCTGTCCAACCTCCTGTTCAAAGCAGGGTCAGCTCTGAGGTCAGACCTTGCTCAAGGCTGTATCCAGGTGGGTTTTGAAAACTTCCCAAGACAGAGCTTGCACAACCTCTCTGGGCAACCTGTTAGTACAACTCTTCCAAATTTAACTATGATCTCTAACTTTCATTTAAAAATTCACATGATCTATTTGTTTGTTGGCTGAGACAGATGGAGATTTGTTTATATATTACTTTATTGCTATTCAGAAGCATATCTTTTTTTCTATTTAATATTTACCACTTTTCAAAGCTATGTACCACACACTTTTAGGAAAGTACCAGAGGTTATTAACTCTGCATCCACATTCCTGTTACAACCAGGCAAAAAAGCTYGCTTCTTCTGTCTTATTCTTAGGGGTTATGATGATATCTACCGTCTTTGTTGCACAGTTTGCAACTTTCTTTCTGCTATTGAAAAAGTTTCTTAAACCATGGTTTTATCATAAAGTMAAGTCTCAAATCAGTATTTGAACTGCTGAAATGTAGTTCAAATAGCTCCTGGTAATAGGAACCAGAATTTTTCCAACAGTAATACCAAATGTTGAGCTGCTGAGAAGCTGCATCTGCTCTCTGTCTAAATAAAATATAACAAACTAGCAACATAGAGGTTAAGTACCATCTTGGCTTAATCTGAAATTAAAGTATATTTGTTATTTTTATTTCAGTGACTGAAGAGATATGCTAGTTTAATGAAGTATATAGCTTTTTAAATAAYTTTGAAAGAGTGCAAAAGGTTGCCACTATGCAGCAGTAAATGTAGAAAGTTATTCAGGAAAGTAAGCATCAAAATTGGACAGCTTAATAGACCTACCTGGAACTCTGCTATACCTATTGAAGTTATTTTAACTTCTGTGGGAAGTTAATCCTGCTCCARCAATTTGACTGAGGACTGTAAAAATATCTTTGCCAGGAAAGGGTATCAACATTTTAATCTACCTTGCACTGATAAAGAGAGGGAGAAGGGAGGGGTTCGTTGTCATGGAATAAGACAGAGGGGAAACAAAACACTCCTTGTCTCAAGAAATATTGCACCTGCATTAAGTTCTCTGCTGAATGCTTAGTCAAAATTTGATTTTTTCCCTCTTCACCCTCTCTTCATTATTTTCAGCATGGAGGAATGTGAGGTATGTAAGCCATCTCTCTTGTCACTGACAAATTTCTTTCTTCAATTGTGAAAAAGAATAGACCTTCCTCATCTAAGATACCATTGGCAAGTCATCTCAGCAATGCACCTGTACCTTGTAACACTATATTATACTTTTCTGGGCTTCATATTTGTGTGACAGACCTTAGAGATCCATTTCCTGCACATCTAAAAGCTAAGGTTAGACATCTTACTCTGACAAGGAAGGACTTTTAGGAATGTGTTGTGGTTTCGAAGCGATGAATCAAGTGAAGAGATAAAT